>NW_020524638.1:0-53548 GCF_003368295.1 Carassius auratus
AACTCTGTGATGTGATCTATAAGGCATTTCCTGTTTTTGAGCCAAATGGAGTGTTGAGCCAAAGGATTTTAAAAATTAACTACTAAAGCAGGGACTTTAGTTCAAATAAAAGCTCCTTAAAATAATATGGTTTTATATTTCTTTTATATGCTAAAAATTTCCTACTGAAACCATAGGCTGGAGTATATCAAAGGGCTTGTCCTTTTATTAGCTGATAGCCTTTCATGAATGCCAAATTCGATATCATAGGATAATGCTGATTAGAAATAAATGTTATATGTAAATGTTAAATGTTATCTGTATATGTTATTTAATGTAAAAACATTATCAACGATGAAAAGTCAGGGTCATTTGAATGTATTGTAATGCTCTATGTATCATTATGCTTATATTCACATAGATAAATATATTTTTTATTCATCATTGTTATTGTTAACTAAAACTATAAAAAGTATTACATTTTTTTACGAGAATAACAAATGTTGCCTTGGCAAATAAGTTAAATAAAATAAACTTAGGTTTCAGTGATAAAATTACTAATATTGAAGTACTAAGAAAGAAAAATATTTTAAAGAATAAAAATTTTATAAAAAAAATTTATATAAAAAATGCTGTAATAAAAAGAAAAGCTAAATCAAAATATATGAAATAACGCAGCTATTAATTCATATTTAAAGTATTGATTCAGACCTTTAATGCAGCCCACCATGTGTCCACCATAGATGTCACATTTTCTCCCAGTCACATAAGGCCTGCGCATACCACTGCCCTGTCTGGGGGTGGCACGTGCCATTGAATCCCCCGACAGGACAACATCCACACGGCTCACACTAGACTCACGGAGATCACAAGAGACACAAAAACCATTTTCATAAGATAAAAAACAGTATCACTTCTTGTGACATTGTCCATGTCATAGAGGACATTGAACAGGTAATTAACCAAGAGTAACAAGTCCAGCTCTATTTACAAAAAAACTGTGATACTCTCTCCGGCTAGCTGAGATGAAGAGTTGCAAAAAGTGAATGTGTGCGTGTTAGTGCGTTGTGTTTACTGTGAGGGGGGGGGGGGGGTGCACTTTGACTAAATGGAGGCATTCACAGATGCACCTGTCAGTGACACTTCTGAGAGGGGTGTAGGGGATGGAGGAGGAAATGGCCCTTGAGGGGCCAGCAGCGGGTGATGTGGGGGCCAAGCGCCTGACACCCTCGAAAGCAGCTGATAAAAGCCACAGACTCTTAATGAGCTGAAAATTTGTTCTGTCAACTACAGGGGCGTTTTGGGCTAAACCACCCGTTTCCCAATGTGGTTCGACCTTGACTCCTCGGAAAGAGACGGTGAACTTTTTTTCTCTTCGTCATGCAAAAACGCAGCTAATTGAGGTATCAAATTCTGTGATCAGAACCAATATTCGCCGAAGTTCCACATGCTTACATTCTCCATATTTGAAATACACTTATAGCTTGCAGCTATTCAAAGTAAAATGGACTCCAGATTGCGCCTCAACGTTTGTCTGGAACAGGTGTTGCAAGTGGAGCTGGAAAGTTTGCAGTCAAGGAATTAAGCAAGTTTGACTAGCAACAGGAGAAAACAGTGAGCAGATATGACCTACACTTCTGTAAAATAAAACTTGCTTTTCCCCGCCAAGGTTAAATGATTAGCCAAGCACCACTTTCCATGTAGCCTATGCCTGTCATTTGCTGTGATGGCTAATCTTCCCTAACCATATTGTGGGTTTTTAACTACCTCTATTAGGTGGTCTGCAGCGAACAACCCAATATAAGAAAACAAAATAAGATGCATCGTCTTATTGATTCCAGGGCGGACAAATGAGTTTATAATATTTAGATAAAGAAATCTTTATTGTGTAGGATCTCCTGATGCAGTTCAAGCTTCCCCTCTAATCAGTTTAAATAGTTCATTTTTCATCCTTACCAGGCGAACGAGTGCAGCTGGATGGATTGCGTATGCAGTGATCTGTCACGACTCGTATGGATTAACAATTTGTGATGTCCGGTAGCCCTGTTGTTGATGCATCGAAAACACGCGCCCATGCTATTTGCATCTCACCAGCCAACAATTAATGTTCTCCCTGCCTACTGCGCATCCCAAAATCATATTTTTTATTTTGAGGGGGAAAGCGCTTAAAAGATAAACGATGGTTGATATGGGAAGCGTTGACGATGTCTCCCGCTGTTCCTTTTATTCACCCAGCGTGGCTGGAGTAGTTAAATATCTCCTGCAAGCCTTCAGGAAGGTCATTCAATGAGACTTCAACCAAACCAAGACTTAAATATAACAATCATCAAAAGAAAGTCTGCCGTGTGTAGGAAATGGAGAAAGAAAAAAAAAAAAGAAGAAGAAAAATAATTTTCCAATTCACTGACTCTCGAGAATGCCAAGTTTTCCATTCCCAACTTAGGCCATATGTTCAAGCTGGGGAGCTGCTTTGGAGTATATCATTAAGACAGCTAACATATGATGTATTTACAACCTAATTGATGTATCCAACAAATCAACTATGCAGAGAGTGTTAAAATGCAGCCTCGTTTAGAGGCGGGAGACTTTAATGGTTAATTTGACCTTTGCTGGCTCTGTCTGAACCCGTGGGCCAGTAAGCAGCTAACTGGCTCAGATCGCTATGAAAAGTGATGTGCATGATTTCTAAATGGGCTTTATTCACTAGCGTTCAGTCTCAGTGATGAGAGGGAGGTCTGGAGTCATTTTCGACAATGATTTACACTGTTCTTTTTTACTTGAAGATATATCTTGCTGCATGGTAATAAATGAAAACGTCTTTCTAGAACATGACCGAAATAAAGGTGTTGGACCATGGCACTGACCTGCCATCACTTGGATTAAAGCCAAAGAAGAGATCCTGGCACTGGTCGCATCTGCAACCGGTCAGTGATGGGTGAGCACACACACATTGCCCAGAGTGGGAAGCACACACCTGCCCCACAGCTCCGACCGAGTGACATTCACACACTTCACACTCGCTGAGCCCCTCCTCAGACAGGAAGAAACCTGCATGATGCGGAAAAACACAAACAGACTCTTACGCATATTTTATTGTGAGATCACAGTTACTTCCTCTTTTTCTATCATCATGAAATAAATAAAAAAAATTGAAGAAAAAAATTCCATGTTAAATGTTGTTGTAGGAGGCCTCTAATACAGAAAGAAATGTGTTTTTATATTTTTGACTTTTAAGTCAGTTTTTAGGGAAATGTTGTAATATTGCAACGTTGGGCTCTTTGGGCAGCATTTCAGTGATTTTACTCACTGTCTGAACAAATGTGAGAACATCTAAAGGTTCATTTTGCAAGGTGAAATGCTTCTGTAACCCCATTGCAATAGTCTATATATGTATACACACTAATAATTACACGATACTGATAAATTACATCATAGTTTTATGAAAAATAAACATTTATTGCAAACAAACATATTCTGATTATATTTACAAAACCTGATGAACTGAATGAAAGCTTTAAAATATTCTTCCTGACTTGACTTTAAAACTTTCTTCTCTTGTATCACAGTCCATCTCAAAGTCACTCTTTCTATTATGGACAGCATCAGTGATATCATAGACATATGATGAGATGGTCTTTCTTGGCTGGTGACATTCTGAAAATGAAAAAAAAAATACATGATTATTTTCCAGGCTAAAACTATCAGTGCAAATTGATCACAAACATACTTACACATTTTAAAGAATTCCCCCATTTACAGAATTAACCTATTCCACAGACTTCACACAATACTGTTGATAGCTTAATGCCCCCTTTACTTATCATGCTAAAAGCCCCCCATTCCAAAACATTATCACTCTCATTGTCTCTCATGCAGCAAGCAGATATTTGGGTAAACAAGCAAAGGACTATTTAAATACATTGTATTACAGATAGTTTCAAATATTGCTACACAAATACTTAAAAAAATCTAAACTAAATATAATAAAATCTTGACTGCATATCAGAATGGTAACAAAAAAGATATCTAAGCTTGTGAATTATCAAAAACAGTATGTTTATGAGTATTTTTTTTCACATGGAACAGATGCGAAGTACAATTCATCCATGTAATGTGTAAGGTGCACAAGCAAATGTTGCTACCCCTTTAACACACTTGGCAAAATTACAACACTGACATAAGCTCAAAATCTAAAATGATCAATGCATTGAACAAAACCTTAATATCAACATGATCAACACATATTAATGATAATATTTTAAAAATAAATAGATAATATAACTTTTTACTTACTTGAATGTAGATTTATCCAGTCCAGTAAAACAAGATTATGTGCTTTATGGGAAGTTTGCAGGTTGTGAAAGTTTATGACCAGGTAAATAGGCCTATTGTAAAAAAAAAAAAAAAAAAAAATCTAATATCCAATAGCATTGCATGGTTGAAGAATAGGACCCATATGAGCTTTACAGGGAAAATAATAACTTTAGCATAGCTTTCAAAATAATTATTACATAAATAAAGAATATACTTAAATGTGAACTGAATGTAATGTTTATGAACACTTAATTTCATGTTATTTACATATGAAATAAAATGTTTTTTAGTTAAAATATTTGCAGTTTGTTGAACTTATATGTTTTTTTGACCAACCTAAATATGACTTATTGTAAATACATCTTAGTATGTAACTTCAAAATGACCTTTATTGTCTTGAAATATATACATTTGTGTATACAATGTATTTGTAATTTCAAATTTTTAATGATGAAATTGTAATTTCATACTTTTAAGATATATTAACTATAATTTTAACATCATAGTTATTCAAAACAATTAAGTGCTATCAATTACATTCCTCGATGAAAACACAAAGATATATAGATCTATAGATATAGATATATAAATGAAAGTCAGTGGAGTCCAATGTTATTTTGAACCCTACTGACTTTCATCACATGGACAAATTCTTTTCAGCAGTTCCATAGTTCTAAGGAAGTCATTCCATTTTGGAATGATATGAGGGTGAAGAAATGATAACAGAAACTTCATGTTTGGGTGAACTGTTCTCATTACGAAAAAACACCTGCTCAGATATTCTGCATATAATCTCCTTTTGGCCTTCACAGAAAAGTCAAGTAGGTATTAATTTTTGAGTGAAATGTTCCTTTAAGATTGTCGTAGTCTACTTTCTGTCTATATCTTCTTAAGAATAAAGTATGAGTTGAATCTCAAGGGCTCCGTCAAGCACCTGCACGCATCAATCAGACAGGGGGCGCTGAGTTTGAGATGTTTCAATCACAGGCTGCTTCCCCTCCGGTGAAATACGACAGAGTGGCTCCGTGAGGGGAGCCGGGGGAGGGCCTGCAGAAACACAGTCATCAGTCCCCCACCCTCCTCCAAATGGATCTCCCCCCGATCCCTGTGCTTTCAATTTACTCCTGCCAGTCCCACTCTCTGTACACATGCTTTATGTGCCGGCATGGGCGGCCGAGGCTCTGGTGAGCAGCAGGTACGCCTGCATTAATTCATCATGTGTGGAGGGGCACAAGCTAGGGGAGGGCTGGCCGTACATCCTTGTCTGGTTATCGTGCGAGCTCAGCGCCCTCATATCATATGCATAGGCTCATTGGAGAATGTTGGGAAGCATGGTTCCCTTCCTGGAAAAAATAGCCTAGATCAGATGCAAGTTTAAAAAAAGGTTGTGGGGCATTTTCATAATGGTTTGACTGGTTACCTAACATGGCTAACTTTGAAAAAGAAATGCGCTTAGCTGTTCTGAATACACACTTGTAGTGTACTTCAGATCTTAAAAATATATTTACCAAAACATTTACTATTAATAATGAAATAAAAGGCCACTTAAGTGTACCTAAAGACAGTACACTTTCATACTTTCACACACTTAAAAAATGCTTTGTAATATATAAAATTAAAAAGCATTGTTTTATTAAGATTTTGTTTTGCTTTAAAGTAAACGTATTTTGATGCTGACTAACATTAAACATCAAATATTTTATTACAATTGTAACTGAGGTGTAAGTACAATTTTACATTTAAAGTTATATAGTTATAGTTAATATAGTATAGTGGTAGCACTTTATTTTACAGTCCTGTTCCTCATGTACATACTATGTACTTATTATAGTAATTACAATAACTATGTAATAACTAGGTACTAACCCTGAACCTGCCCCTAAACCTAACCCTACCCCATGTAGTTACCTTGTGTTACCAGAACTTTCTTAGATAAATACACTGTAAGTACACTATAAGTACATGTAAGTACACATACTGTAAAATAAAGTGCAACCAGTATAGTTATATAGTTAATATGTTCTAACTTTACTACACTGCAACTTAATTACAAATGCATGTGTCTATTGCTGTTTATATATTCTGTGTTGAAATAGGAAGTGTATGTGGGGCATATAGAGTCCTAAAAACCGTTAATAAGTTTTCATTTTTGCTTTCATTTTCCTGAAGTCAACAGGTTTTTGGTTATAATGCCTGAAATAAGGTCTTGGTTTGACAGAAGCTTAAGATATTTTCACATTTTATTCTACAAAATAAAATACATTAGTAATACCCACAGGGGCTACAGAGGCTGCTGGGGCTTTAACTTATACTTTCTAACTTGTAGATTTTAAATACAAGTTCGATGTTGAAGTCATGCAACCGAGGTGTAATTCATTTATAGACTAACTTTAGCTTTCTACTTCTGGTAATTGAACTTAGACATCAAAAATACATTTGTCATCCCTGCAGCACTTCATTGAAGGGTTTGTCCTGTATTATGTCTTTATGAATGCAATGGCAAAAATGGAATAAATAACAAAAGTCATATGATCATAGCAAGAAGCTATACAAGCCATTTAAGGTTAATACTAGACAAAAAATGTAAAACACATATTCAAGTGATACTTTATAAATACATCAATTAAACACATCTCTGAATAAAATAGTTGTCTATTTATGTTAAAAACAGTACAGTTAAAAAATAATAATAATAAAAAAATGTTTAAGAGTGATTGCATGAAATGGAAGGCATAATTGTTGTGGTTCACCTATTAATAATTAAATATGATTTAATAAATAAATATGAGTCTTGTATACCCAAAACAGCACTTAATGTAGTAAACAACTTGATCATAATAAGATTTTAAATTATTATTAATAATAATAAAAACACACATTCTTCTTATACTAGGTTTTATTTCATGTAGATTATATCTATGACATTCATTCAATCATTTTTAAATTACCCTACCCTATACAGTAGAAGACTACACAGACTAATATGCACAACATTTCAAATTTAAATAATGTGGTCTTTAAACTGGTCTAAACTATTCTAAGTTATTTTGGTAGCACTTTATTTTACAGTCCTGTTCCTCATGTACATACTATGTACTTATTATAGTAATTACAATAACTATGCAGTAACTCGGTACTAACCCTGAACCTACCCCTAAACCTACCCCTACCCCATGTAGTTACCTTGTGTTACCAGAACTTTCTTAGATAAATACACTGTAAGTACACTATAAGTACATGTTAGTACACGTACTGTAAAATAAAGTGCAACCGTTATTTTTGAGACTTTTCTAACTAATCTAAGTACTCCAAAGGAGAAGTAGCTTTTTGGAAATGAAAGACTGCTTGGTGTGCAAATGTGCTAGTTGGTTTTACAGTAAACACTGAGGGTTAATCTCCATTACGAAGACAAAGGGACCAACTGTTACAGCTGGTCTAGCCATATTGACCCTTGAGCCCCTGGCATTGCACTTCTAGCACTTACTATGCTGCAAAGAATAAGGGAAGTGCAAACATTTCCACCCCCTGAAGAGCACTTGAGTCATGAGGCCAGCGCTGACCAAACAGCCAATGAGGGGTTGTTTGAGGGTACATGAGGAATGGCCTGTAGCTATGCTAGCTAAACGCCATCGGCCAAAGTGACTGCCAAACACACTCAATTCCCAGGCACAATCTAGGGAAAAAGGAATAGCAAAACAATGCAGCAGCTTGCAGAGCCAAGAACAAAATGCGAGGGAGTCATTAGTTAAGAAAAAAAGAGAGTGCTTTGTAATTCAAAAGATGTTTACGCAGATACTTCAAATGCGATGCGCAATGGCTAGAAATCACGGTAAACAACAAAAGCGATGACCTCACTAGCATTGCCAGCACAGTATAATGAGCACCTAAAATGGTAAATACACACATAGTAAGATATTCAAATCAGACTGAAAGCACCAACCTGCTATAGCGTGTGGGTAGGCAGACGCATTGACCACTAACAGGGTTGTACACGGTTGCAGGCACGGTGCCAATGTGGTCACAGTGACATGGTTGATGTCCATGCGTGGTGTTGGCAAAACTCAAGTTGTAGGTGTGAGAGGTGCATCGATTAAACTGCAGTCCCTCAAAGTTGTCTTTACATATGCATTGGCCCATGGTCTTGTCGCAAATGCCAGAGCCGTTCACCGTGCTCCTGAGCTCACACCGGCAAGGTAGCCGGTGTGGTATTGTGGTATCCATCCCAGTACACGTCACACCGCCGGCCCTCTGTGTGAGGTTTGCACTTACACTGTCCAGTAACAGATCGCAGGGCAGCAGAGTCCAATGCCGTACAGACTGTAGAAGTGAGGGATGCAGGTGTCACAGAGGAAGCCTTTGCTTTTACACTGGCTGGGTAAAGGATTACAGAACTGGTGTAGAGAACCTCATGGGTCGCAGCAACAGGGGAAGCAGCCTTCAGGATCTGTGCAATTGAGGAATTTGAAGCCGTAGTTACAACGGTCACAGGTTGGACCTAAGTATAAAAAGAGGAGACTACTCTCAGTGCTATTCTCAACCAGAACCCCAGGAGGTACGTAAAGGGATGGGTTAACCCAAAAATGAAAATTAACTCATCCCCATCCGTTTTTATTTCTAAGATATTTATGTTGAACATAAAAGATGATATTTTGAAGAATGCTGGTAAACAAACAGTTGTTGGACCCCATTGACTTCCACAGTATTTATTTTTCTCCTCTATGGAAGTCAATAGGGACCAACAACTGTTTGGTTCTTCAAAATTCTTCAAAATATCTTGTGTTTCCAACACAAGATACTTAAACAGGCTTGGAACGACATGAAGGTGAGTAAATGATTCTTTTTGGGTGAACTATTCCTTTAAATATAATTCCAAACAAACTTCGGTATATAGCACTTTATTTTACAGTCCTGTTCCTCATGTACATACTATGTACTTATTATAGTAGTTACAATAACTATGTAATAACTAGGTAATAACCCTGAACCTGCCCCTAAATCTAACCCTACTCCATGTAGTTACCTTGTATTACCAGAACTTTCTTAGATAAATACACTGTAAGTACACTATAAGTACATGTTAGTACACGTACTGTAAAATAAAGTGCAACCCAAACTTCCATAACATTCCATATCCGAAAAAGAAAACATGATGTGAAAATGTGTAAGTCAATTTATATGGACATAACAAGAAAGTATGGGCATACGTGTTTTCTTTCTTTTTGCAGACTGCAGCATTTCATTTATCTTCGTTCCTCTATAGTTTTTCAAATTCACCTTTATCCACAAACCACCAACCTCAACATCTGAAATTATTTGGTCTTGGCCTTTACATAATAACCTACATTTCACTGTAGTACATAGTAAACAAATAAATAAATCAGTGAAATATTACAAAAGGAATAAAACACGAAATTGGTAATGCCATCATTAAGTGAGCCCCTTTCCCAATGATGAATGACTCACCTCGGGCATAACATTTAATTTCACTAAAAGGAAAATAAATAAATTAAGAGACCCAAGAAAGGCAATGGAAGGGAAAAAAGTAAAAATAACTATGAGCCTAAAAAAGAATTACAGCTCGTTTGGAGACCCTAAAAGTGGTCTACGTGGAATCAAATCATATCAAGTTTTTTAAAATGTGTGTGGTGCTTATTTGAATATGCCATACATATTCCTGACAGGTAATCTATTCCTAATGTTGCTGAGCAGAGCCTACAGGGCAAACCGTTTACAGCCATAAGTACTGAGAACTCCACTCTCCTCCACTGCTGTGTATTCTACTACACAGCTCCACTTTAATGAATTTAGATATTAATATATTGCTCCCTACCCACAGTTAAACCTCATTACAACATTATGTTAAATGCACAATGTGACACAGATGAATACCCCAATAATATCACGCCAAAGGTGCCGTAATTTGTCATTGTGTGCATGGCTTGTGGATGTTGGAAAATTTGTGTAACTCTCAAAACGTTATGGTAACTGCGCACCATTCAACTGTGAATATAATAATAAATTAATTACTAAATCTAACAACAAAGTGCAGGTGAAAATAAGCAAGTAAATCATTAAGCTTAAGATATTATTATTGCTAGACTGAAGCGTATTTGGTTTTAACCAGTATGATTTTATATATGTGCATTTGACTGCCCACTGGTGCACCCATTGAGTGGGACGTGTACCAGCGTAGCCCACATTTTATCAGTAATGCTTTTCTGCATAATATTCTCATACATCAACATTTCAAAGCACATTGTGTATGCAGAATACTTTGGACGCTTGATAAATTTTGTCCTTATGAAGCTGCGGCTGGCCTCAAACGTGCTGGAGGTAATAAATTGCCTTAATCAAATCTAATTTCTGAAAAATACCTGTGGGAACTACAAACAAAGAAGCAGGTCTTGTAAGAAGCGTGAAAAATAGGGAAGACAGGGGCAGTTTATTATAATCAACTTGGCATTGAATTACAAAATTAAAATGAGGTGGCCCTTGATATCCTGGCTTAGCAATACACATGATCTTCTAAGTAACTCTCCTTTGCATTTCATAAGAAAACAGTTCAAAGGTACAAAGAAGAAGAAAAAATGGAAAAGATTTATCGCAAAGGACCTGGAATGCCTGGAAAGCTGGAAGAAAAATCCTTTTGGCTGCTGCTCACAATAAATGTGTAAAAAAAAAAAAAAATACAGTGCTTTACCAAAAAAAAAAAGAAAAAAAAGATGCCTGATGGTAAACAATTTAATCATGCCCTTTACATATGCAGCAGAGCAGAGTGATCTCTGTGATATGTATATATATATATATTTTTTTTACAAAAGTGTCCTACCTCAGGACCATTTACAATTAATTCAATTAAGAAACAATAGTTATAAACTTTAAGGAATAGTTTCGGTCATTTACTCCCTTTACTATGAAAGTCAATGGGGACCAACAACTGTTAGGTTCTTCAAAATTGTTCAAAATATCAAACAACTCACTCATTCAGGTTTGGAACGACATGAGGGTGAGTAAATGATGAAAACATTTTGAATTCAGGGTGAACAATTCCGTAAAAAAGTTAAAAGCAAGGTTCATTTACTTTTTTATAGATTTTAAGATAAAATCCTAATGCTGGTTAAAATGAAGATCATGGCAGTTACGTCAAATATTTATTGATTACAGCCATACTCATTTATCTGTTTATGTATTTAGTTTTTGCCCTGTACAGCTTATCAGTTTTGTGGGAATTAACAGAGAGAAACAGAGTGAAAGGTTGAGAGACCGAAACAAGACGTTGGAGAGAGAGGAAGAGAAGGATGGGAGAAGAGAGCAAAAGAACGATGGAGGGCGCAACGCTGCTTGATACGTACCGATTACGTTTGCCTTGCACTGG
The DNA here is from genome assembly GCF_003368295.1 of Carassius auratus. Classification (NCBI taxonomy): domain Eukaryota; kingdom Metazoa; phylum Chordata; class Actinopteri; order Cypriniformes; family Cyprinidae; genus Carassius; species Carassius auratus. The sequence continues at coordinate 11,669 of NW_020524638.1, forward strand.
CATTGACCTGAGTCCTGGTGACAGGTAATATCTGGCTGCACGGTCCCGGCGGTATTGCAGTTACAGGCACGGCAGCCGTCAGCCAGCGCCGACTGCAGCTTGTAGAATCCGTGTTGGCACTGATTGCACTGTCTGCCAGACACATGTCGCTTGCACTTACACTGCCCCCCGATCTGTGGAGGAAGGAAAGCGTCACGTGACCGTGCTCCAATTAGTCAAGTTGAGCAGGCCAGTGTGAGCGTGTGTGAGTCATGGATGGGCAGCTCTGCTCTGTCTCTACCCCCACCCTGATGATCCCCACTGGGCTGCTGGGATGCGTTTTATCTCCATTACAGAGAACGGAGTGGTTTGGGATGGGGGGAAGAGGTCACAACACCTGAGCTCAAAAGGTACCATTGTGCAGAGGGCCACGTGGCTTAACAAAACAGGTCTCTTCTTTGGGATGGATTGAAGTACCCACTGTTTTTTCAGATGAAAAGAGGGTGTATTTGATACCACTGACATGAATTGCTTCAGTGGTCCTTTTGGTTAAGTTATACATGTTAGAGACTAGATGATTCAAAACCCTTGAAGCTTAAAGGGAGAGTCCATCCAAAAATGGTTCTTCCAAATCAAAAATGGTTTCTTCCAAATCTGCACAAGTTTTATTTATTTTTTCCCCTTTCTGCTGAACACTTTCTGTTCCCCACGACATTAGTATTTTCCTTAATGTGGGAGTCAATGGCTACCAGCAGCTGTTTGGTTATCAACATTCTTAAAAATATATTTGGTATTCAGCAGATAAAAAAATTAAAAAATAAATCATACAAGTTTAGAACATCTTAAAGGAGCTGTATGTAAGAAATCTATTTCAATTAATCATTAAATGGCCCTGATGTGTCACAAGACATTAAGAAATCATGTTCATTTCAAATACTTATATCACTGACAACACTAGTCCGGCCAGGATATTGTCCTTTAAAAAGTGGACTTGCAGCCCTCAACTGATGTTGAAGTTGTCATTTTGTGTTTTGGCCTGACGCGCCTCCCTCCACCTATCTACCAATCACGAAGTCAGTAGTGTTTCGGGATCTGTGTTGCCAGCTTTGCTGTAACCTACCCTAACTCCAGTCGGATAAAAATGTCTAATGTTACTAAATCAAAAAGACCTCGTTATAATTCAGAAATTTGTCATGACAAAGTCCCAAATAAAACCAGAATTTGTATTGGAGATGCTTTTGAAAGATGGAGACGGCTGAAAACGGAGAAGAATTTGAACACAGACGCCAACATTGCTAATATTCTCCTGGACAGGTAAGATTCACCCATGCTTGGCTAACTTGTACTTGATGTCAATGGACATTTCATATATTCATGACAGTCAAACAAAGTTATGCATGTTTGTGCAAAGTAACATAACGTTAGCTCACATGGACGTATGCTAACATTAGCAATGCATTACATTAGCCCGTTTCTCTGTCATTATGCTGAGACGCTGAGGAAAACAACATTAGCACGCCCATTATGGCAATTTGAAATTGAGACAGTAGCCTAAAGTTACCTCAGTAAAAATGATTCGTCATTTGTTCTTCACGTATATCGTGGACTAAGTTACACATGCTGCAAGTTGACCTGTGTGACCAGGCTAAGTAAAAAAATACAGCTGGCCACCATCAGCTAAATGAATAGCTGTATCTTTGATATTGGTTACACATAGAGACATAGGGTTGTGCTCGTATCCTGCAGTGTGTAATATACTACTAATAAATTATATTATTTTAATATAATATAATATAATATAATATAATAGCTGAAGTAGTAGTACATTAGTAGTAGTACATTAAAAAAAGGACAAATATTCCATTTAGTCTAACTAAATGTTATCACTATTATTGATATTTAAATGTTTTCCTTAAGTTTAAAGCCTGCTGGAATATTTAGAGTTTTCTTTATCTATTATACAATAGAGTTAATATAACATTTACTGCAAAAAAAGAAAAAAAAAGAAAAGAAAAATGCATTGCTTATTGGAAGAGGAAAAATATACATGCATCATAAAAATACTCTTAAATCTTGAATCATCAATAATGGTAATAAAATAAAACAAGACATATGCTACATAAATTCCTACCATGAGTTTAGAATACTCAATCCCTACCCAGCTCCAAACAGAAATGGCCCAACTAACAGTGTAAAGTCATTACCATATGTGAGGAAATAATCATTCTGATCATTTAAATAAGGTAACAATCTAAAATGGGGCTGACCCCGCCATTGATTCTGAATTTGTCATGCAGTATATCTATCGACATGGATCCGTTCCTCCAAAATGGCTTTCATGATGCTAAGATAAAGGAAAAGGTGGGGGAGAATTCTCCCGAGAGAGGCTCTCATGACGACACTTTTACATACTCCCTACTGATCAAACCACTGATAAATGCTGTTGTGAATACTAAAGTCCTCAGCCAATACATCAATGCACCCCCCTCGAGAGGGACTGGCCAATATTGTTATCTGAATCTACAATTCTCAGGTCCGTCACAAAGCCGGGGACCAAAGCCTCAGATGTCTTCCTTTGCATATGCAGAGCTACTGTTGCACCTCACAATTTGGAAATGTGTCTTAAGTCTCAAATATCAGACAGAGACAAGACTGAAAAAAAACTGTTGTAGAAATCATTGTTAAATGAATCAAAATATGTAATATGCAAAAATGCAAAGAGCAGGAGATATTTTGTTTGGTAGGGGTTCATTATCTGCTGTGCTATCTATGGGTTTTTATTTATGGGAAATGCATACCCATGTATTCGTGTGCATGTTTACACTTACTGTCTGAACTGCCATTGACGGTCCAAGCACTGTGGCACTCACATGCTTTGCACATGTCCTTGGCACACAGGAGTGCACCAACCTCCCTGTAGAACAGACTCCGACACCCTTCACAGTTCCTGCCTTTAAAACCCAAAGAGAGTGAGTCTGCCAGTGCTTGTAGAAGAAAACGGGTAGGGGGAGGGGGGAAATTGATGTCAACCTATTAAAATTCAATCATATCATAGGACTATGATTTCAAATTAAAAAACTGCAGTCTTGGGAGAGGTCCGGCGAGAGATGTGTAATTTTCTAAGGTGTCCATTTTAATGTCCTCTTTCATCCCTACCTGCCACTGTGCCTGATGCCCAGCATATGAAACAATGAACCTGTTAGCATGGCCTGATTTACTTCATTAAATGTCCATCTGTTTTCACTCTGATGCATTTTTTCGATTTTTTCTTCTCTGCTTTTTGATGCTTTCATTATAGCACTACTATTTTTCCAGCTGTTGTAATGAAAAAGATCTGGGTTTCTGTTATGTACAGCATATTGGAACAATACAAAATTATTTTATAAAACATATGACAGAAATAGCTTGACAAATATGGGTTTTTCAATTGACTGGCGTATCTAGAGAGCAGTATGACACTATATTTGAGATAATATAGACATTTATTTATATATTTTTCACAATATTTACTAATTTAATTTATATATATTACACACACAAACACACACACACACACACACACACACACACACACACACACATATATATTAGAGGTGTCCCTGACTAATGATTATCATAGTTGAATTGTAATTTTTGAATCTTGCTGATAGTCGACTGATAGTCGAATCATTTTTTGGGGCGGAGGGGACAATACATCGTCTATTCCTCTAATGAAGACCCACTTCGGTGGTGGTACGGGATGTCCAGGCGCTTTCCAAAATTCTATTGGCTTGTTTTTCATTATCTTTGCGTGCCTGAGACTTCGACATTGTAGAAGCAGGAAGAGGCGTTGCGGTAACACTGGCATTGGCACCATTTGTAACTGTACCTGATCTCCAGGTTTTTCAGTGAAAAGAGGAAAGCAGCGTTCACACTGTTGGAAATAGTGAGAGATCAGAGCACATCTACATACATCATCTACATATCAACAATATTCAGATTGCACCTCAAGGTTCAATGATAAAGTCACACAAATAAAACAATATTTCCATATGTACAAGACAGAGCAAAAAATTTATTTTATTATTATTTAGTATTAGATAACAGCCATTACAAATTACTGAGAACATGGGAGGCATCAAATGAAATTATTAAACATGTATTTTAAAAAGCAAAGGATTCCCCAGCGACTGCTCAGGCATGCTGTGTCAGGCTGCTGTTTGGGCAGCTGTAGTGGGCTGAGAGCCTGGAGGGAATTGCAAATTCAGCAAGCTGGATGCTGGAAGAGCCAGACACAGGCAACCCGCCACTACGGCCTCTATGCCAATAAGGGGTCTGACAACATGCTACAGGGATTTACATTTTTTTGCAGAATGTAGTTTCAGAGAGTGCAATTATAAGTGCAACAACTTTGCAATACTAACCCATTAATTACCCTAAAAAAAACAAAAAACAAAGGTAGATGTAAAAAAAAAAAAAAAAAAACAGTTCCAAACAATGTATTTGTTCATCCAAAGTTGATCAATATGGAAAATGCAAGTAGACTAATTTCAAACTATAAAACTAAAAGTGCAGGACAGAGATCAGCACATGCAAGTATTGTGCGTTTTGCATTCGTCTCCAGTGCAAGAGGTGGAGAGGAGCCGGGTTCCAGTGGGGAAGGCCTCTGTGAATGGCATGGCTAATTTCACGCTCCCTCGGAAAGGTCTGCGAGTGGCTGCACCAGTAGCGAACCTACAGTTAACCTTCAGCCTGTTTGAAAACACAAAGTTTTTAGCAATGAATTGCCATCATTTATAGTCACTATAGAAAAGACCAAAGGGATCACACTGAGGCTGGTTACAAAACTTTACATCAGTAAATATAGCGAAAGGGGCACTAATAATTCATAATGCTGAAATGATTATGAATATGTCTAATATTTAGAGTGACTAAGTTTTATTTTGCAAAGAATATTCAGCCCCACAATTGGTGATACACCAGTTAACTAAATTAGAAGCTATAAAACAAAACCACAAAAATATTCTCGATAAATGCATTTGTTTATTGTAAAACATATTACTTGTGTCTTCACGAGAGTACCATGACACATGGACTATTTTAATTTTGTCCTTACTACCTTTCTGTGCCTTGAACCGTGGTACTGTAGTTGCGAATTACGGATTTCATCAAAAATACTGCATCTTAATTTGTGTTCTGAAGAGTGGTCTCATGGGTTTGGAACCACATGAGGATTAGGAATTAATGACAAAAATATTATTTTTGGGTTATATCCTTTTAACCATCCAAGTTATTCTCTAAAATGAATGCTACATATAAACAGTGAACTTTTTAGAAGATAATCGTAGCAATTAATCTGTTAATATCGTCACAACTTTTACCTATCTAGTACACTCCTCGGTTGTCTAGAAGACACACCCTTACACAGAGACAGAAGATGAAGATTGGTTAATAGACATTGTCTGAATGGCTTCTGAGGGCTGAAAGCTGTGGGATGTGGCTGAGGCATCGACAAAGACACATCAAAATGTTCTCTGTGGAACGTGAATGACACAAATGTCCCATGTCACACACATGTGACCTCCAACACTGCTGTTCACACTCAGTGACAATCAGTTCCCTCCATGTGCACTGAAGACGAGAAATGACACACCTTCACTGGCTCAGACTGGAATATTACGAGGAAGCAAACATTAGTAAGGCCAGCCTAGATCTGTGTCTCAGAGCTAGTCAGCAAACACTGAAGACAGCTCCGGGGCAGGCGCCAGTCCCTCCTCAAAGCAAGGTGTTTGGGTCTAGGGGTGTTTAGGTCAGTGAGACAACTCATATTTATCATATTTACACACACACACTTTTCAGCATCTACGTGTTAGATGTGGCCCTTGTTTGTTTCAGTGAAAACAACAACAGTAGCAGCAGTAGAGAGAGTGTGTCGTGTCTGGTCCTGAATAATGCATGACGCATCTGGTGAATAATTTAAATCACCAAACATCAGGTTTAAAAGTTTAATCCTGGGACTTGCTCCCAATGTTCAGAATTATATGCAGCGATCTGGACAATGCAGATTCTCAAAAGGATGAACAGCGAAGAGAGGTTTAGATCAGAAAGGATTGAAGAAGATGGAGAATACTGAAAAGACTACTGGAGTTTATTTTGCCAAAAGTATATCTTCAAATACAGGAAGTTTAAAACCAACTTCATTTTACAGTAGCGTGACAGTTTCTGTTGTCAAACAATGTGGCTTGTTTTGCCAATAACAGACTGTCTAACGCAATCAAATGTAATATATTTGCTTTTAATGTCACACTGTATTGCGCACACAGCTTCACTGAAGCTATAAATCAAACACTCTTTCCTAAATGGTCTTTCTTCTCAAATGTAGTGTCAAATGGTTACATTTTTTCAAGTAATTCAGTTCATCCTAAATTGTCCCATCTACTGAATAAGTTTGTCCTAAATGTTCGTCTTCATCATATGTAGGATTGTCTCATTTTAGTGAATCGGTTTGCCAAAAAAGGCCCTTTCTCTAGAAATCTGATTCATTCTAGTGAACTGATTCATTCGATTGAATTGGTTCACCTAAATATGGTGTGAAGGTTTGATTCATTATAGTGAATCATTTTGGACTCTTTCTCACATATTTAGCACCAGAAAATCATTGAATCAGTTGCTCTCTCTCTCTCATATGTAGCTTTGAACAGTTTATTCGAATGGTTCATTTAAATTTCTATAAAGTATATACATTTTAAAAAGCCCTTTTGTGGCTTTTAATTTTTCTCTCTGAAATTCTGAGTGGCTTGGCAAACTACAGTTTTAAAGTAGCTTCCCAACATTGGCATTCTTGAAAAGTGTGAGTATTGGAGCCTTATGTCATCAGAGCTTTCCCTGAGATATAATTACCTTTGCTGGACTCATCATCAAGACACCCAGGGGCTGATGGGACAGGACGATTAGAGCCCTGCTGCCCACAAAACCACTTCCTTCTCTTCTTCCCTTTTCTTTTTTCTACTACTTCTAGCTCTTTTCATCAGGAAACTGGAGATGTGCATGAATGATCTTTCCGTCTCTTGTTTTCCTCTTCCTTTTCCTCCTCTCTCATTGCTTTTTTTCCCCTCTGTCATTCCATTAAGGCCTATTTTTGAGTGTGCTGTTCATTAAAGAGGACTCTTGCACGTCATTAAAGGGAAGTGGTTAATTAAAAGGGGGCCTCCCCTGCGGCACTCACATTAGCTCCATGTGTGTGGCTCTCTGGGAAGCAGGCGGAGCAGTAGGGACTCACACTAGTGTCACAGCTGTATGCATGGCCATGGCACTTACACCTAAGAGGACAAAGACACACAATTAGAAGCCACATCCTTCTGGAGAACCTTCATCGTTGTTCTTCTCATACATCTAATAGAACTGGTTCCCAATATAAAGCTGGAATCTGGATTTACATTAATACAGATCGAAGAATTATCTCGAAGGACAGGATGTGATGATAATGCAGATGTTGATATGATTTGATAATTTTTCACTGGGATGTATGAAATAATTGTACTTCCATAATGTGACACATTTCTACATGAAATGGGATATTTTCATTTTTACAAGTTACATTTAACGGATTAAATGCAATACGAAAAAAATAAATAAAAACTGTATACCGGAAAATGTTTTTAGGAACTGATTGGCTGAAAAATAAAAAGGCTTAGTTATGTCAGCAGTAAGATTTTTTTTTATTTTTTTTATCACATTATATTATATTGGAATATATTACTAAATTGGAATAACATGCAATAGCTATTTTAGGCCACATAAAAAAAAACTGTGCTGTAACTTTATGTTTACTTAATTTGTCTGATGTCAAATCAGTTTCAGGAAGTGTCACTTTTAAATAATTTTTATATATGTATATATTATTATTATAATGGTTCTACTTTATTTTACAGTCCTGTTTTTCATGTACGTACTATTTACTTATTATAGTAATTTCAATAACTATGTAACAACTTGGTACTAACCCTGAACCTACCCTAAACTTAACCCTACCCCATGTAGTTACCTTCTATTACCAGAACTTTCTTAGATTAATACACTGTAAGTACACTATAAGTACATGTAAGTACACGTACTGTAAAACAAAGTGCATCCATATATATATATATATATATATATATATATATATATATATATATATATATATATATATATATATATATATATATATATATATATATATATATATATATATATATATATAATTTCTATAGTTAATTTAAAATGTATTGTTTTCTTTTCCATTTTAAGGCCACTTGGAAATACGTAGCAGGTTTTAAAAAATCAACAGGGTCAGCTACATCAATGGCACCTGACAAAATCTTCTACTTCCCTTTCTACATTCTCTAGATCTCTCTATCAGTCTTTCATTCCTCCATTCTCTCTGTGCATGGCTAATAGGACGTTCGCATTCAACATTTATAAATGCCAGTGGAAATATCAACGGCATGTCGTAATGTACAACAGCAGACCTGACAGGTCTCCATCAGACGGAACACGCACCTGGAGGTCACCGCTTTAATTATTCATTCTCAAGGGCCCTTATTCGGCATTATCATCCACCCATCTTTACACGGCTCCTTCTAAAAGCAGCACCCTTCACCTCCGTTACTCAAACAAACAACTTAACAAGCAAACAAGAGAGGAGGAGAGTAGAAAAGAAAGAGGGCTGTCGTTATTGCTGGAGGTTATTACCGTATGAGCGTAAAGCAGACGCTAATGCTCCCAGACACAGCTTGACACCCTGTCAGAGTAGCTCAAAGGCTGAATTTACGCGCATTTTAGTCCCCAAACACACATACATCGTCTCCTCAGCCTCTTGCGGGTTTGAACTGTCAGTCTCCCTAAGGGGGTGAATCCACTTCTGTTTACTCTCTGCCTTTGTTTCCCCAGCAAAGCTGTTGCGATGTCTCAGAGAGCGAAAGAGAGAGAAAAGGCGGGGAGGACGGGGGACACCTCTGAATGTCAGAGGATGATGAGATTTCACAGTCTCTAAATCTCGATTTCGTCTGTGCCAGTTTAACTAGCTCTTAATTAAAGCTGCCTTCTCTCGCTCACTCAGAAACACTCGCACTGCGAGCCAAGTTACAGCTGCATGCATAATGACATAATTACCATAGTCGTAAGAACAGTGGCTGTTTAATGTCTGAAGGTATACATGGGTATAACACCATGTCTCGACTTCTGAAGAGACAAAAGAACATTTTCGACATTCTTGGGAGATGTGGAAGAACATTTCAGACAGAGAGAGAAAAGACAGAAAGAACACAAGTTCTGAAGTTTTCCTGCCAGTGATTTCCAAATGTGGCATCCACACTGTAATTACAAGACCATTAACGGGAAGACAAATCTGTGTTAAACATGTCATTACCCTCTGTGGCTAATAACAGACATGTCATCGATCCCCCTGTTGTGTCAAACTAGAAAACAACATTTGTCGCCCATCTCCACTTGGTCTTGAACCGAAAAAGTCGGTTTCATCAAAGTCTGAATTATCCTGCCTTATCTGCCCACCGATTTTCTCATCAAACACAGAAATCCAATCAAATTTAACAAGTCCATACATTTCTGTCAAATTTTATTACTGGGAACAGTAATCATGGGGCAAAAATGGGAGATTGTGTCTCGTGAAAGTTGAATGGGGTTGACTGGTGTCAGGGTGCTGTTGGTTTCGAATCTGCCACCAATGGTGATCTCGTGCACAGCGTAGTAGTGATGATGGAAAGGAACCATGGGATCTTACAGTATACTGGCCAGGGAGCTTGATTCTCACATGTGTGGTTCTCGCAAATTCCTGCAGGGCGGCGCTGTTGTAAAAGTCCTTGTAGTCCAGTCGCAGGTTTGACTCAGCTGTCAGCACGCTGAAGGGGATATTTCCACGAGAGAGAGAGGTATGTTGCTGATCCAAAAGATAGACAAAAAATAAATAAATAAATAAAAACACAAAGAGTATTCAGGTTGCCTTGGAAGAAGTGGTTCTCAACCAGAGGGCAGGGATCAACAAGGTGGACTCAGCACACTTCCAAAGAAACCAATTTTTTTTTTAAATGGCTAATAGAATTATTCTAATTTGTTCCTTCAATATTGGAAAACTTGGATACTGTACATGAGGGAATTTTTAAAGTGCATTTTCCAATGTCCGTTGCTGATAGCCTTGTGGGCAGCATGCCAACATACATTGCCATTGCACTATGGATGTCCAGAGTTCGAATCCCGACTTGAAATTGGTATTTGTGATTGAAAATAATAATAATAATAATAATAATAATAAACCTTATCCTGTAACATCATTGGTCACAAAAAGTATAAAACCTGAAATACATTTAGTTCTTATAAATGTCTTAAATCATGTCATTATTTCATATATTTCGCATTGGAAGAAAATTAGTCATCTGACATATTTTGAAAATCCAAAAGAATGAGTAAATGATGACAGTATCTTAATTTTTGGGTGAACTACCCTTTTAAAGTGTTGCAAGCATACAATGTACCTTATATTATATTACTGACAAAAAAATTAAAGAGAAAAAGGAATACTATTCCTGCATCTTAAGCTTTGAGCGTGTGAGTGATTGAAAGAGACCGAGATTTTCAAGTTTTGACATAGCAGGGTAACACGCTGTCAGGTTGAAAATGAAACATGTCACTAGCTACTGAAATGAACAAACATCAAAGAAATTGGAAAAGCAAAGGCCTTTTCTTTGCATCTTAGAACTACTGAGAAGAAATTTCACTAATACAGGTTTAAAATACAGTTTAGTGATATGGGGTTTGAAAGGGAGATTTCTCAGAGGGCAAGAATAAATGGGGTGAATGAGAGAGTTCTCGAGGTCTTTCCAGGGGGCAGGACAGGTATAGCCCCTATTGCATTATTCACTCTCAAGAAAGATCCACAGCGCACTTGTGCACGTTTCAGCCCTAATGCCGGTAGACTTATCCAGGACAAACCTGTGTGAAGACGTCTTTTGTCCCCATCTCTACCTGTGCTCTCTTTCTCTCTCTTTCCCCACTTGCTATGATGTGACTTGTCTGAAGAGTCTAAGTTCAGACCCTTATCCCACTAGGTCGAAGCTTTTGTTTGTAAACTAAAATACTCAGACAGGTAAAGTGTTGAAACATCTGGCCAGTATTGCACTCATCCAAGCAGGACCAAACTTAGCAGGATGTATAACTAGTATTTAAAACATATTCATCATGACCCAACTTAAATGTAGTATGATGTTATGTAGATCATTGATTCTCATCCTTTATGATTGTAAGGCCCCCGTCTTTGTTTTCAAACTTTTTATGAACAGAAACTGTGATTATTCAGATATTAAATGAACTATGATTCATTTTGTGTTTCAAAAACATTAAATAACTGTTTTAGAAATAAATAAATAAATAAATAAATAAATAAATAAATAAATTATATATTTATATTAGGGATGTAACGGTACATGTATTCGTACCGGACCATTTCAGTACAGGGCTTTCGGTACAGTGCACGTGTGTACCGAATGACCGAATGCAATATTTTGTGTGCGGAACATAGGTACATTTTCGTGTTTCTACACGAACATTCTTCAGCGCAAATCCCGCCCTGCAGCTGATTCTGAAGTTTTCAAAAGGCATCACGTGAGTGTTAACAATGAACATCACTACAACTAGGAACAAAAACACAGCTTCCGTCAGCATTTAAACAGACCTTTAGACCCCTAGTGGGCCCTGGCCCCTGGTTGAGAACCACTAGTGTAGATATGTATTTACACATTTAAACAATGTACTTCAATGTGGGTCCTGAAATAACTGTAGGTAGAATTATGACTCAAAGAAAAATGTAGCATTTAAACATAACTGCCTTTCACTAATTCTTTTGTGAGGGATAATTATGCATGTTTAATGTGTCCCGTCAAATAAAAAAAAAGACACATGAACTGTAGTTTATCATCATAAACAGTTACGATAACCCTCTCAGCCTAAACCCATTAAAATAACTGTCCTCATTTTCTCTTTCGTATGCATGTGAAACCAGGTGCTTGTGTGGTCCATAACAGCTAAGTATCTCTGCTGTCTTGATTGTGGCCAAGGACAGCAGAGATCAGATCTGAGCAGACTGGACTGCAGCCAAGAGCAGCATTTTCCTCCCCATTCTCCTCCTAGATCCTCCAAAACCTCACTAAACGACAATCCGCTGCTTTTATCAAAGTAAGAACTTGTCTCAGCCCACTTTGATACAGCTTACCTGGCAGGAATCATTAGTTCAAGGACTGTTATCAGAGTCAGAAGAGCCTGTGGATGGACTAACAGACATATAAAGCGTGCGCGCGTGTGTGTGTGTGTGTGTGTGTATACACTACCTGGGCAACTGTAGACAGTTTACAGAATGAGGATGATACAAAGGCCTGTTATCCTCCATCCCAAAGTAGCTGCAGTTCTTGGCCAAAAACTGCCAGTCCTTCCATTCTGAGCTCCTGATTGTCTTTGAATGCGGACCGCTTCAGGCTGAGCATTGAAGAACTGGAGTATCACGTAAAAAACCTGTAAAGGAAGCATGCAAAATTGACAGAAGGTGAAATATGCATGAAATACTAAACAGCAATGGATTATCTATTATCTGCACAGCAACAGTCAATGCTCCGCTGCCTCCTAAAGCACGCCGGCGCTTTGAAGAACAGCTTGAAGCGCTGCTTTACTCTTCACTCTCTCCCTCTGTGGCTTCATTTTGAGGAGTTTGTCGAGAAACTGGTTGCAGCTTTGACTAAGTGGACACTTCAAAGTCTGTGTGGTGGTGTGTTTTATCTGGTATTGAGAGGAGAGACTGAGGCAGAGCTGCATAAATCCTCTACTTCTCTACGGCTGGACTCTCTGCTCGGCTTGGATTAGCCACATGGATGACTGGGCTACTCACTCAGACATACACAAAAGAGTTTAGGTTGGCTTTAGTGTAGTCAAATGGAAAAGACACAACCCAGTTTCTAGATTTTAGAAATAGCCACACAAATAGAGAATATCAGGTTGGAGCTTAATTTAAGGCTAGGACCCAAATGGAGCCTTTGCAACCTTTCTAAGGGCCCCCAATAAATCTTAAAATGTTTTTGTAGTAACATAATCATAATTAAAATGCCATGAGGATATGAAGTTCTAAATGAGGTACTACTGTCTCAGACAAAGTGGGGCCTTGGAGTAAAAATAGTTAGAGGGGTCATGAACTGAGAAACTAAAATTCCCTTGATCTTTTGACATATACAGTGAGAGATCATTGTACTATAAAAACATACTATTAGCTTTAGAACTCAAGGTTTCTTGTTAGTCTGAAATATATATATATATATATATATATATATATTGAAGCCAGTCTGTGAAAATGACAGCTTGTGGAATGTACCACTATATAATGTAATAGTGTGGCTAAACACAGCGGGATTTATTTTTATGAAATGTTTTAACTAAATGTCGCAACACACAAGTGTGATTAACTGTTTTTATTACATGCTCACTATTGCTTTGTCTGTTATTACAAATCATTTTATGGGTACCGAGTATTCGTATGGGTTTTTAACCCAGATCACAGCAGCATCCATCTATGAGAAACGCCTATTCAAACAGATCATTCAGATAAGGGGGTTAAAAACAGGACAAAAAAAATAAATAAATAAAAATAGCCTATTACTTTTGTATCATGATGTTTTGTTAAATAATAATCTTAATAGAATTATAAGGGAACTATCCAAAATTATAAAAAGGCAGTTCTTGACCCCTTTAATAATCACTGCTTTAAACAATATAATGTCTTGATTCTCCTTAAACTAAACTTTTATGAAGCTAAATTAAAAACCCTTACTGGTGGGTATGTACCCGGTACTGTCCATTCTTCAGATCTATAGTGATAGTTATTCCTTTGTCCAGCAGTTCTAAAGTGGGAAAGATGGAGGAGATCCAGGTGGTTCTGATGCCATGTGACTGATGTAATGCAGTGGGTGGGATTCCTGGTTGAGACTTTGTTATGGGTGGTATCATTGCCTTCATTGGGAATGCAGTACCTCTCCACTAGGGGGTGCACTCTGGGGTTACTAGCAGGGTAGCAACATGTTGAATGTAGGTGAAGGAAATGTCTGGTGTACACCTCTTCAATCTCTCTGAAATATAAATATGCATGATTTAAAAAAGTTTGCATCTGTGTTTTTACACTGGTTTTGCTTCAGGCCCCAGATTATACAATATATAGCACATCTTTGTAAAAACTACTTCTTCAGCTACATCGAATGTTAATGCCCTGTGACCTTATACTTACCTGTTGGTTAATGTCTTTGGATAAAATCTAAAATCCTGCATCCTTCCAATGAATTGATTTGACCCTGGGGAGAAAAAGAAAGGAAAGTCAATGGGCTCTATTGAAGACGGTCTACAGGATCCATAGCATCTAGTGGATTACCTTATCTATGTCTTTATTTGAGTTAAAGAGACACTTGCTGCATGGTAGGATCTATTATGCTTATTTACAGTTCTCTGTGAGCATTAATCCCACCGGCTGGATGGGCGGCATAGATCCAAGCCTAAACGTGCAGATCCATCCACATCAACAGATAAGATATAATCACTTCTGTTCTAATAACCGGCTCTGATTGAGATGTCATATATGGATGTTTGCCCTGAAATCTTTTCATCTTTGTGTGCTGCTGAGTATGTTTTATACGAGATATTGTTGTATTTATATAGAGTATTTCATTCATAAAAGAGGGGTTTGTATGCATTTACAAGATATAACAAGCCAAAGAAAAAATTTACATGCATACATAATGATAATCGCATTTCTTACAAAGAGATTCAAAAGAATAAATGAAAAAAAAAAAATTAGAAATGCTGAAAATAAATTATTTCAAATTAGTATTTTTATGCTCTAGTCAAACATTTCAAATGGTTTGTCTGAACCTGCCTTTGACTTCAAATCTTAGGAATTCCCTCTATGCTTTGTCCACATGAGTTTTATATGAATCAAGCAAGCATTTCAGACCCCTGGGCTCTGGATGTAGAGTTAGAAATGTGTGCAAAATGGATTACACAGACTGCTACTTTCATGTGAAGCTGTTGTGGGTGTACATGTTTGACAGTAAATGAGGCATGTTCTATTTGAAAAGTGTGTAGAGTACAGTGGATTGCTTCCTTGTACTTCTGTGCCATTTATGAAATGAGAGAAACAAGCAGCACTGGTAACCAATCTACTGTGTCCTCTGTGAGATCTCGGCAGAATTATTGTCATTTTTGCAAAAAAAAATAAATAAAAAATAAAACAGTAATGTTGAGCTAAGATTAAAATTAAAAGCAGAGTGAACTTAAATAAACTTTAGCAAGTCTATGCTATTTGTGGATGTGTATTCAAAACGTGTTTGTGTGATTGTGTGTATTTCATTCCCTGGGGGTATTACAGAAATCCCATCTCATCTCATTTATGAGGAGATTATTTGTTGCCATATGGTCACCCTTGACCTATATAAACTCCAACTATGATTAGTTGCAGGCTTATGAATATTTTTATAATGGAAAAATGTAACATGTCTGCAAATTAGTGTGTCCTTTTTCTACACTCAATTTGAGTGATAAGAAACTGTGTGACTGAGGAGAAACACTGTTAGATGAAGATAGCTGCAGCTTTGAAAAAAATAAATAAGCGTAGTCAAATCAAATATATACAATATAAAAAAAAAACAGCATAATAAAAACTGAAACAGCAACGCAGGAGTACAGAAATCATTACCGTTAGACCATCTACCAATCCACAGAGAACCCTCTGTGGTCATGTCATCAACTGGTCCTGCCAAGGTTTGAGTGCCCAAAGCTGTGCCATCATCCTCTTGACCACATGTTCAAGAACAAGCTCACACTTGTGTCATGTGCCTTAGGATTCATTAGAAATTAGACAAATGAGACACAAAATGCATGGTTCAATCAATTTCTACTATATATATGGGTGTGGTCCTGGTCAAGACAATCTCCTGAACTCCAAACTGGATGTCAGAATGGGATAGAAAGGTGATTTAAGCAATTTTGAGCGTGACATGGTTGTTGGTGCCAGACTGGATGTCAGAATGGGAAACTGGATGTCAGAATGGGATGTCTGAGTATTTCACAATCTGCTCAGTTACTGGGATTTTCACGCACAACCATTTCTAGGGTTTACAAAGAATGGTGTGAAAAGGGAAAAACATCCAGTATGCGGCAGTCCTATGGGCGAAAATGCCTTGTTGATGCTAGAGGTCAGAGGAGAATGGGCCGACTGATTCAAGCTGATAAAAGAGCAACTTTAACTGAAATAACCACTCGTTACAACCGAGGTATGCAGCAAACCATTTGTGAAGCCACAACACGCACAACCTTGAGGTGGATGGGCTACAACAGCAGAAGACCCCACCGGCCACCACTCAACTCCACTACAAATAGGAAAAAGAGGCTATAATTTGGATGAGCTCACCAAAATTTGACAGTTGAAGACTGTAAAAATGTTGCCTGGTCTGATGAGTCTCGATTTCTGTTGAGACATTCAGATGGTAGAGTCAGAACTTGGCGTAAACAGAATGAGAACATGGATCCATCATGCCTTGTTACCACTGTGCAGGCTGCTGCTGGTGGTGGTGTAATGGTGTAATGGTGTGGGGGATGTTTTCTTGGCACACTTAGTGCACCTTAGTGGCAATGGGCATTGTTTAAATGCGATATATAGGTGCATTTCAATAATTTCGAATGCTGTGCAAAAGTAATTAAACTCAGATTGTGAAACTGATGTAAAGTATTAAATAAATTCAATGCACAAAGACTGAAGTAGTTTAAAGGGTTAGTTCACCCAAAAATTTTAATTATGTCATTAATAACTCACCCTCATGTCGTTCCAAACCCCTGAGACCTCCGTTCATCTTCGGAACAAAGTTGAAGATATTTTAGATTTAGTCCGAGAGCTCTCATCAAAGTAGTCCATGTGACATCAGAGGGTCAGTTAGAATTTTTTTTAAGCAAAATACCAAAAACGACGTCTATATTCAGCATTTTCTTCTCTTCCGGGTCTCTTGTGATATTCCAAAACACTGCAGTATAGTGATATCCGGTTCGTGAACGAATCATGTAGCTGGATCTTCTTGAACCAGTTCACCAAATCGAACTGAATCGTTTGAAATGGTTCGTGTCTCCAATAATCATTAATCCACAAATGACTTAAGCTGTTAACTTATTTAATGTGGTTGACACTCCCTCTGAGTTTAAATAAACCAAAATCCCGGAGTTTACTCAAACAGAACACTGACTGAACTGCTGTGAAGAGAGAACTGAAGATGAACACTGAGCCGAGCCAGATAACGAATAAAAGATTGACTCGTTCTAAAGGTATATATATATATATATATATATATATATATATATATATATATATAAAAATTGTTGGCCTTATTTAATGGAGGTGATCAGTTTGTGGCACTGCAGAGGTGGTATGGAAGCCCAGGTTTCTTTGACAATGCCCTTCAGCTTTAGCCTGACTAAGTCAGACTTCCTACTTCCGCTCAATTTCATTTCGCTTCTGTACTCAGTCTGATACAGTGTCAGAGCTTTCTGTTTGCCACCGGTCTGGAAACAGCCGGGCCAATCAACGAACAGAGGGCGGGCTGAGAGCCGTGACGTAGATGCGTAGATTAAATTCGCATAATCTGCAAAAGTCGTTTACAGCCATGTTCACTCCGGTATTTCGCTCGCATCATCATGTGTTTACAACAGGTTTACAGTGGAAGTTCAATCATAGATTTGAGTTCGATGCATGATGTCTGTGCTTCGATGCGGCTGTGCAGGCGCATAACATACGTCATAACTAAATGTATCTGATTGGCTTACGGTAACCAATGATTTTAAACTTCAGACAAGCGCCCCCTAGCGAGAGAGAAAACACTTCTCTATTATGCCATTCCAGACTCTGTCTACGAAGCAAAGTGAAGTAGCAGGGTCTGGTATTACCAGGCTACTTCAGCTCATCTGCATTTTTATTTTTTATTTTTTTAATTTTCTTGTTTCTCATTTTCCTCTTGACAATACACCATATATTATCTCTATGGGGTTCAGGTCTAGTGAGTTTGCTGGCCAATCAAGCACACCAACACCATGATCTTGTAACCAACTTTTGGTGCTTTTGGCAGTGTAGGTTGGTGCCAGATCCTGCTGGAAAATGAAATCAGCATCTTCAAAAAGCTGGTCAGCAGAAGGAAGCATGAAGTGCTCCAAAATTTCTTGGTAAACGGGTGCAGTAACTTTGTTTACAAAAAACACAATGGACCAACACTAGCAGATGACATTGCACCCCAAATCATCACAGACTGTGGTAACTCAACACTGGACTTCAATCAACTTCTCCACCCTTCCTCCAGACTCCAGGACCTTGGTTTCCAAATGAAATACAAAAACTTGATCTCATCTGAAAAGAGGACTTTGGACCACTGGGCAACAGTCCATTTCTTCTCCTCCTTCTCCTTTGTTTTGAGTCGATTAGCTGATTGCCATGTCACCATATTCTAATTTGTTGAGGATTTTATTTGTGTCGTGAAGAGTATTTCCATATCAGTAAGGTTCCCGGATGTCATGTAGGCAGCAAGACAACAGACCTAATATTTATGTTTTCTATGGCTGATGATTGTGGGTATTTTTCTCAGATAACACCCCTTCATCACATTCATATTTGCATGCTTTTTCACAGTCTCATTTAAAAAAGGTGCATGGAAATAAATAAACAAAGAAATCCATAAGGATGAAGGCAACGCTAGACTGGAGGATCCTTAAGCTTCTCTCTTTCATGGCCGCTGATTGAAGACTGAAGAGAGGCTATTCTTGAAATCTCTAACCAGCCAATGACTTGCTGCTGAGATCTGAAGCAACGTCACAGTGATGTAAATGAATCCTGAAGTGCTTCATCCCATTTACCAGCCCAGCAGATTCTTGAAAGCGCTCTGGTGCTCCTATTGTTGCTTTCCTAGCATTTATTTCCTCTCCTCCTTCCATTCTAGTAACTGTTGCTTTGGGACAATAATATGGAGGTATTTGTTTTTCAACTGCATCATCAAGCCTTTCTGTACCATCAAATTTGTTGAAATTAATACAACAAAGTGTTTCAGACATGTGATGTCCAAGGCAGTAAATAGAAAAAAAGATTAAATTCAAGTTCAATTGATACTTTTAACTATTAATCAGGCACTAACAATACATCTCATTATGCAGTGAAATATCAACCATAAATATGAGATTGCAATTGATCTGCTTGTACAATCTTGATTTGGTTACAACTTCATTCACTCCAGCAGGAAACTGGACTATTTTATTGAGGAAGGAAGAACTGTCATTCTTCTGGTCAAATTTCTTAACGGAAGTTTTAAGTGATTACTATGCGCATTGCTTTAGCTATAGTTTAAATTATGTTTATTAAAGTATTCCGCATATGATTTTTGGATATGTTTTTGTTATTTGATTCCACCACTATATGTTATTTGATACACACCATTTATTTGATACAATATTTGACACAGTTAGCATTTTTGAACTTCTGGTTCCATTCATCCAAGTCAGTGGGCTTTTTGAACTTTTTTTTAGGCATCTGGTTAAATGCTTAAAATGCCTAAAATAAGGTCTGCGGTTAACAGAAGCTCAGTGTGTTTTTGTGTTTTTCAACAACATAAAATACACCAGTAATTCCACACTCGTTTCAAGACTTTATGCGTCTTGAAAAAGGCAGTTGCTAGAAAGTAGTTAAATGGGGCTACAGAGGTTGTCTGCATTAAGCATTATTACGCAAAACTCATCTCCAAATTTATAGCCCCATTGTGTTTATGCTCACACTATTCCAAACTATTATTTTTCAAACATTCCAACTTTTAGATTAAAAAAAAAAAAAATTATGAGTTGTTGGAAGGTTAGTGGTGGTATTAGTTTGTCTTTTATTTGTAAAGATTATCTTCGTGAACAAAATGTAAGAATCATAAACTTTTGTTGGTCACAGAGCTTATCTCTTCAATAATCCAGGCAATGGCAAAATCTTATTGGCTTTTAATGGAGGGAACCAGGGTAATGCTAATTTATGGGCTAGCCGACAAAATTACATAATCACTGATGCTGCAAAAAATCTGATCTATCTTTGAAATTTTTTGATCAAAATGTGTACAAACTGAAATATGTGAATATGGTAATCATAAGCTACATACAGTACAATAAAGCTGTTACTGCCTAATTCCTTTTTGAGTGTATCATTTATCAACATGTGTTTTATCATGTTTTTAAGATGGGGGGAAATAAATGTTGGCTGATTTGAACTGCTTGTGTCCTAAGTGCATCACTTGGCTAGCTCATATTGTGTTAGAATGCAAGTGTGTGTTTGTAGTGTGGGACTGGTCTGACTTGGTCTGGAATGCTGCCTTATGAGATCAAACCAGTGTGGAGCAGATTAATAACTGACCGTTCTGTGGAGCTCTAAGTAACGTACTAATCAGCAGGTGCTGACATCTTGAAAGCTCCTCTCCATTTTCAAATTGCAAAAGGAACATTTCATCTGCACGGGGATTTACCAGAATGTGAAACAAATTTATGCCATTATTCATATAACAATGGCCATTAAGCAAAGGTTCAACTAACAGTAGAAACTCCTAGTAAAAACAAACAATAATTTGTTCCTGAAGTATTGCAACTTTAAAGGAACTATGTGGAGGTTTTTCAGTTGTACATGTATGAGCCAACCATGGTGTAAAAAGAAGAATGACACCTCGACTGTCCACCACGGTTGCCTCTATCAGCCTCTAGGCTCAATTGTGTGTGGAGGAGTCGGGCCCGAATTGGCGCGAAATTCACAAAATGTGTTGTCAAGCGCTTTCTCGTCTACTTGGGCTTACAACCGTACGGCACGCCAATAGTAATTGTACTGCATTTAAAAATAAGCATAACATCTTCAACTCAGTTATTTAGCGTCACTCTACAATAGTCAAAATAAGAGGTCTGTGAGTGGTGGGAGTGTGTGTGTTACAGTGTTAAAATACTTTTAGAAGTAGATTTTAGTTGATAATATAAAGTAGCACTGCAACATTCTACTAAAATATGGTCTGTCAAACAATAACCTTACTATACTATACTAAGTACTATACTATACTAAGTACTATAACTTTTCTTACCTCAAACATGCTGATGAATCTCGATGAGCCTGATGAATCTCGATGAGTGGTTGCTGCGGCAACCCTGGTTGATGTGGTCGTGCTCGTACGCACTGAGAACGAGCATGAGACTGGCTGCAGTTCCTCTAACGGCCACTGGTGTCAGTAACGGTTAGAAATTTCAGAACCTACGCAATGCTCCTTTAAATAAATTCATATTTTGGAAATGGTGGAAAGGGTACAACAAATTTTTTACCTTAAATCAGCGAGAAATATCATTGTTTTGAAAGGGTTAGCTTGTTTTGAAAGGGTTTAGCACTTAAGACAATTTTCACTGAAATCCTGAGAAGGAAACAGATTACTACACTTTACATTAGACTCAACAGCAAATTCGCAGCCTATAAAATCCCAAAATGGTCAGGGAAAAACTAAATTACGGCTATGTTTGTAAAAGAAACCTCTGGGGGAAAAAATGAATGAACTAATAAAATATGACCTCTTTAAACTGAAGCAGACCCTCTGACATGAGATTTATGAAATACTTAAAACCCTTCTCGGGTGTTAAAGGAAGACAATTTAGCCTGCGATTCTGTTCTAAGAAAACAACAGTGCACAATCTTTCTAAAATCTAACTGGGGGCTTTTTATATCAACGATTTCATAATTCACACCAAAAACAATGTTGTGATCTTTGGGCTTGGACCATAAAGCAGGGGCAGATACAAGCTTAACCTGAAGACAAGTCGTCTGCAGCAGCGTGAGTGACAAACCATTCCATGATAAAGCCCTTTCCATTTCGGCACTGGAGGAGCTGTCAGGGCCTCTAGAAATATTCCACTCTGGATGAGGGTATCAGCGGGAGCAATCCTCCTCTTTTAACGCTGATACCTGCCGGAGCCCTGCCCTTCTATCTGTGAACACACACTCTCTCCCGCCACCTCATACACACTCACACATACATAACCGCAAACACGTGAGATGTTTTATTTATGGCTTATAGCTAGGCCTCACTGCGATTCTTATCATTTAAATGAAGCAAAAAGGTTTTTCCTATTTGTAATTTGTTACATTATCACGTGTTTCATAATGCACTCAGAGGCCAGTGTGGTGATGTGAAATATAACCATCACCGACAGGAAGTTTGCAGTGCTGCTATTGACGCCTGGGCCTCCCTTCACTGTCCACCATTACAGTGCGAAGAAAACTGATGAAAAGCCAATTTCCCCTTTATCACATTAACACAGCCATGAGAGAGAAACATTTGTTCTACTCAAGTACACTAAAGATACAATTACCAATCTCACATATACATGTTTTATATCAGCCTTCTTCCTCCTGTTGTGAGGATGGCAACAATATATTAAGACTAGCATGACAGTTTATTTAAGAAAAGAAAATTGTCTCTGTGGAGCTGGAGAAGTCAGAAATATATAAGGCAATGTGTCAGTGCTTTTAATAAAGGTAATAACTCTTGAGAGGCTGTGCTTTACACAGAAAGCATATCTTGAGTTTTTTTTTTTCACTGTTTACGGTGTCTGAACAGAACTGGATTTATTTTTACTAACTAGTTTCTCAATACAATGTAATATCACTATAGTTTCTACAGTTATGGTGATGTGTCAGTAAAAAATGAGCATCCTTGCATAAAGAAAAAAGCTTGCTTATGATGCTGAAGACCCTGTGACATCCAAGCAGACGATAAGGGGTGTTTTTGTACCTTAAAAATCCGGCTAGACATTTCTAAATAAATATTTATGCTCAAGCAGTGTGCACTACAGAACAGTGAGCGCAATGGGTATGATTGTAACGTTGACATTTTAAACTGGGAAGTTAGCAAATGTTCATAAACACCAGTGTCTGTAAGCATATTTTTTTTTTGTAAGCATATATATATATTTTTTTATTTATTTATTATTATTTTTTTTACAGCAATGGTTTTTATGCTGGTGTAATTGCTGATGCAGGAATATTTAGATATATGGTGAATTACAATCTTTTTACATCAAGATAATGATTTCAAGTGGACTGTTTCTTGAAAACATGACATTTACAAGCAATTTACAAGTGCAAATGTTCCTAATTGATCCGGCTGTCATTAAGGATATTAATCAAGCATGCTCTCTCACCAGTGAGCGAGGAAGGTGAATTCTGTGGCGCTTCAATGCAAGAATGGAATGATTTTCCTGTTCTTTCTCTTGTTTCTGATTTTGAAAGTGCTGTAAAAACAAGGAGAGTTACATCTATGGCTCATCTATGGATGAAAATGCTTAAACCCTTTGTGGAGCCTTAAAATAAGGCGAGAGTTAAGACAACCCACCCCCATACATACACACAAAGGTAACTAAAGTATTCACTCAAAAGGTTTGCCAATACTATCTTTATAGAATAATTAATTTTTATATTATATAATTATTAAAATAATATCCATAAAAATATAAAAAAATAAAGGTAATATCAGCATTCACTCCAAGAGGTTAATAATTCTAGAATTTGTTAAAAGAAGAAATTAGGTCACATAAAATTTCTTATATAATGTAAAAATCATTAAGCATTGTAGTTATTCAAAATCATGAGATGTTTAAGCAGTTAAAATGTTGATATAACCTTTATGGAATTGAAAATCAGACCAAGTAAGTGAGCACATATATCATGCACTTGCAAGATTACAAGTCTCGAACAACCATCAAAGTGAAATAACCTATCCCACATTTCATGTAGGCTCTCATTATTTATTACCGCCAAAGATGAAATATATAATTGAGCCAATATAGTGCACATGCAATGTTTTCTGTTTGATGAATTGCCGTTTATTTAGAAATGCCAGAAATGTTTTACATACCGGCACGTTTTAGCACCTGACTTATTGCCGTCGGGCTTTATTTATGTAGTGCGCTGAGTGCTGGTGTGTTCATATGACTTTGCTGTACACTTTTACAGATTGTTGATGCGGGGGCAGCGTGCCATGAGCTACCCATCCATCTCCTGACAGGCCTCAGATCCAGGACTGTACACTTCATTTTTTCCTCTACCCATCCCACGCCTTTCACTAGCAATAAACACATGCTAACTAGGCAGAAGGGCAGCGGCAGCTAAACAAAGGAGACATAATCAGCTCCTCCACATCTGCAAAGAGCTGCGACCCCGCAGCTATGACAGATTACAGGACTCCGTTGCAGCCACACAATGCATTTGATCTGTCTGATCAGCGCGGACGATTTCCGGGATGGTTCTCGCCCCGTGGCCGTATGCCCGTCTGTCATTGTTACTCACGCCCGGTCTGAGAGACATAATATACAGTGAAATTGCTCATATCGACTTATGGCCATTACCAGTTTCGCAAGTAGCTCTGCCACTCAGCATTGCCCCGTTTGATTTATATCCATCTGCCGCTGATCTTCTCTGACTTTAATCTGAATAAAGACTCCAGAGAAAAATTGCCAAGGAAAGCCCATCTCTGGGCAAACGTTTAATTCCGTCTGACATTGATGTGCTGAAACACATATAAACGACTCGATGGACCAGATTAAACAATGCTCTGCACGTCATAGCAGAGGGTTCTCAAAAGGCCGGCATATTTTCATCTTGATACAACACGTAATTTAAAACCAGTATATTCACAAGTACTGCAAGACCATGTCCTGTGGAAGTCAACTCCAAGAGCTTAAAGCTGCAAAGACTCTAATTTCCTGTCAACACTTTGGGGTGATTTATTCGCCACTCATGGCCTCCGGTGCCCGTGGACAGTGAGCTGGGGAAAGGTGGAAGCTCTCCTTGCCTCCATCCACCTTGTTTCACCTTCACTTGCGCTGCCAATCAGTCTCCATCACTCTGGGTGGCATGAGAAGCTCTGAAAGGTCAGCTGACCCACTGCCAGCTCCCCTGCCAGAGCCAGAGGGCAGCCTGATAGCAACGCTGATGTCTCCTCTGCTAGAGATTTACTCCTGTGCTTCGGCAAAGCTGATTCACAGCACACCTTTATCTACAAAGATTAACATCTGTTTGACATTCTTGATATTTGAAATTAGAATTTGAAATGTATACTGTTTATGTAAAAAGCAGTGAACAATAGACGTGATTCTATTTGCAATTGCAGCTTAAAACAACTGGAAGTGAGGACTTGCAGTCTATTTGTGTTAAAAACTGTATTACTAAACATATACTGTGAAAGCGAGCTGCCTACAGGCTTTTATTATCCTGCATGATCTTTTTTTTTTTCCTCACACAAATAGTTTGACTCCAGGCAGCCAGCTACCCTTCGCCAACCCCAGCAACCCACCCCAGTTTTAGTGGTCCTTTGGCTCAAGGGGCCCTGGGCCATGGGCTGGCTGGCCTACTTATCTTTGGGTGGGGTGAAGATCACGCAGGGTGATGAGGCATGTGCACATTCAGGGTTAAGAGCTTGAGACTCGGCAGCTCTTGGCCAAAACAAATGTCCCTGGAGAACGAGCGTCTGCCACAGTGCAAGCCTCTGCGATCGAAATGGCACGGCCAAGGCCTAGACCCTTGTGGAAGCTCTAATTGTGCGTGAAAATTTTCATTAACTTGTGGGATTCTCACGAACTCTGAAGAGCCAAAGACAACATATAAACAGCCACAAGAGCGGAGTTTCAGATCGCTTCCCACAGGAGCTTCAGTGTTATAAACAATGATAATAAGAGGATAATGCTGAGTAAATGAAAGTAGTTTTAGATATGATTTTGCTACTTTCTTGCCTATTTCTGCTCTTTCAATTAATATTGTGCCAAATTATATTAAGCAGAATTAACGAGTGCATGTCTCAGAGCAACTTTGAAATGAATCAAGATCTGTTCGGATTTTAAAAGTCATGTCCATCGATGAAATGATTCAGTGAATCACTCATAAGTCACTTGTTCGGCTTGTGAATGAATCAATGTTCATTTTCAAAATAATGAGTTAATTTAACAAGCACCCTCAGCCAAACAAATTCATGTATCAGAACTAACTATTGTATAAATACATGTTCAAGATTTTATGGTTCTACTCATTAGATTAAACTGCATGAAAACACATTGTCATTTCAGAAAATCTCAACATCACAGCAGCTTTTTAAACCCTGCTGTGTCTGTGGCATGGACTCCACAAAAGGGAAAAGCTGTAGATGTGATAATGTCCACTTCACTAGCGAAGAACTGCATCAAAAGACTCCCAACCTTTATATGCGAGAACAAGAAGTTTTAAACATTCAGAAGAGCGTGTTTTGTCACGACAGCCACCTGACACCCATTGATATGATAATTCAAATTTACGATGAGGAGCGGCTGTAATCACTGTTCCTCCTTGGCATTTCCATTTTCAACTTTTCCTCTTCGGCGACCCTTTTTATGTGTCGAGACCTGTCGAGGCTCGTCAGCTACGCTGTGTTACGTTCACGGTTTTGAACTGACATGCAAAGAGAGACAAAAAGAACACTGTTGTACTTTCCCTCCCTGCCGAGTTTTATGCCATTCAATAATAGCTTGATCTCAATTACAGCCCGCAACTTCAGAGAGACAAATTACCCACAATAAGCAGCGCAACAAACAACTGACAGGAGCCCACTGTCGCTCCTCATCGTCATCCGAGCGGGCAGCATAAAAGGCATTTCACTCTTCTCTAGCTTCTCCTCCTCTGTTGCTCTCAATCTCCTTTTAAAGTAATGACTACGGACAAGCACCTACAGATCAACTCCTCTTTTCTTTTTCCCTGAAGCCTTTCTAAATGCTGTAATGTTGTATTCCGTTTGAGTGTTGCTTTTTTCCTCTGCTCTCTTTATCTTAGAGTTTCTTTTGACTGTAGAGGTTTCCTCAACAGGCAGCAGGAAGACAGCTACCTGACAGGGTGCTTAATTATTTGGCGGCCTGCATTTGACAAAACTATACTGGCAATCAGAGGCGGAGTTAAAGACAACAAAAAAATCCCAAACTGACCCTAAGGAATGGAAAGGTAATGTGATAATGATTATAGTAAAAAAAAAAAAAAAAGGAGGATCCATATAATAAAATTAATTAATCCTAATTTAAATGATCACAGATATTTTATAGTGCCTTAACTTATTCGATTAATTAATAAGAAATACAATTAATAAAGTTAGAATTTTTTATTTTGGGAGCACCTTCACATTTTCACTAGGCTGCAATAAGTGTTGAAAGAAATACATTTTATTTTGGTGTTGATAATACAAGTTGGCCAAATAAGACAAAAGGTTTTGGGAAACACTAGACTATCACTGAGGTTGACAAGTTTATGCTGATTTTTTGGTACTTTGTAATGAATTTACAGACTTCTCAGAAATGGATTTCTTAGCATATAACCCTTAAATAGGATTACCAGATGTCAATATAAGCATAAACAGGCTAGACAATCTTTTATTGTATAAACTATCATAATCTGTAAATCTCTATTTTTTTAAGGAGTATAATAAAAATACTAATAGAATCAGAGTTATTTATCCTCTGTGTTTAATTCCTGTCATTTAACTTATTAAAACATGTATGCATCCCTAAAAAATGCATTTGGTGTCTGATCGTAATTCACCCAAAAGAACAACTACCTCATTAATGGTTCAAGTAACTAGTCTATTTAGAAAATATGTAATTTTACACGCAAAAGGTCTATCTGTCACTTTTATAAAGGGCAGATGCATAATGTATTAACATCACTGTTGCATAGTTACACACAATAAGTAGTTTATGTTTAAACTTGTAATGTTTTTCATTATCATATTCAAGGGATAGTTCCATACCTGTGAAAAAAGCTAGAAACCAGATCCTTAGAGACTGTGTCCGTTATATTCCTCAGCAAGTAGACCACCATGAAGAGTTAAGGCTGAAAATAGGCTAATTTTGTCCCGAGAATACAGTGGCCGGCCTGCAGTTTAAATTCCTAATGGGCACAGAAAATATATCTTATATAGTCCAAGTCAAGGCTGTCACAGGAAGGGAACATATTACCTCTGAATTTGTGGGAAGGATCTTATTATCATAATAATGTTTTCTGTCCCAGAAGTCAACCTGCTATTCATAATCTGACCGATTGCAATTTTTAAAGCCATAATAATCACTACTATTGTAAGGTAATACTCTCCACAGACAGATCACTCTGTTTCCTGATGATGGCCAAGTTTATCCTCTGCTCCTTCTCCTTTCACTTCAGACACAGAGATACAGGCAACCATTTCCAAAGCTGAACAATACCAGAGAGCCAGTCCTAAAGGGACTGACTGATACTTTGTCTTTGCAAAGGGCTCTGAAAGCCGAGAATGAAACATGACCCAGCAATTCCACAGTTTTGTGCTCTTCACATTTGCATTTCTGCACTGGATGCGGATCATTCTTTAAAAAACAATGCAGAGGCACAAGCAGAATGCTTCTGACAGGAATGAAGCAGAAGCAACTGTCCTGGTGTGTTTGTGTGTGTGTTGATATGTATTCAGAGCAGGGTGTGTGAAGGGTTGACCTGCTCTCTTCCCCCTTCCTGCCCTCACAGCTGCAGGAAAGCAGATGTTTACCACTGTAATTAACGCCTTCTATTCATGCATCTTGTCCAAAGTGGAAATCTGTTGTGACATGGGTTCAGTGAGAACCTGCTGCGGGTTCTCCCGAGCCAATATTAATATCAATATTTTCCAGTGGTTAATTACCTCAAATATGAATGGATGGTGATTTAGTGTTGCCAGGGCAACACTACATGACACCTGATCAAGCTTATTATATTAAATGATTTCTTCCTTAGTGCTAGAAAAACTATTCATCCCTACCGGCACCTAAGCAGCCTATACTTTATTGTACAATATATATTCAAATAATTTTTATCATATCAAACTGATTTACATTTGAAAAATCTCAAAAGTCATTTTTTAAGAGAAGAAATTAAAACTGACCATTTACATCATGAGGCATTTTCTATTGCAACAGGAAGTTGAGTTGTAACATATACACAAGAGTTTGACCTTTTTTAAAAACGTTTTTAAAAGAAAATTTTTTCTCTATTTTAATCAAATTTTCTACTTTTATTTTTTATTAATAAATAGTCTTATCGAAGATAAACAAACAAAAATGTTCCACCAACGACTTTTCTTTTCTGTTAACATAACCAAACATTAAACAATACCTGATGGATAAAATCAAGTCACTAAATATTCAGTCTGCCCAAAGCGCTCTTTTCCATTAAAGTCCTGCATATCTATGTCTCTGCACCACAAACCAATTTTACGTTACTGGGGTATATTTTTAGGAATAGCCAAAAAAAAAAAAAAAAAAAAACATATTGGGTCAAAATGATAGATTTTATTTTTATTTATTTAGATATTAAGTGAAGATCATGTTCCATGAATATATTTTGTACATTTACTGTAAATATAACAAAACTTAATTTTTTATTAATAATACGCATTTCTAATAAATTGTTTGGACAACTTCAAAGGAGATTTTCTAAGTATTTAATTTTTTTTTTGCATTTAGTTGTCTCTTAGCCAAATATTGTCCGATCCTAATAAACCATACATCAACGGAAAGCTTATTTATTCAGCTTCCAGATGATGTATAAATCTCAATTTCGATAATTTGACACTTAAGACTAGTTTTGTGGTCAAGGGTCACATTTGAAAAATAAACATTAATGTTTTGTTGAGAGCAATTCAGGCACTCAAAACAAGCAACATAAACGAATACCCAAAACTAAATTTACAATAAATATAATTTGGAATTGCATAATGCATCTTTGTATAAAGTGCCTCATATTATTTCATATAGGAACAGTTAAAGACATTAGTAAGCAATCAATACACCTTCAAAATATCGGCTATGAAAATCCAACAACCTTCTT
Source organism: Carassius auratus (assembly GCF_003368295.1). NCBI lineage: Eukaryota > Metazoa > Chordata > Actinopteri > Cypriniformes > Cyprinidae > Carassius > Carassius auratus. The sequence continues at coordinate 41,619 of NW_020524638.1, forward strand.
TTACTGGGAAATTTCTTTGTCATCTAAAATGAACATCACTCTGACATTTATGCATGTTGTATCAATATTTTCCATTTGGATTTTCTTGTTACTCGAAAAGACCCTCATACACTGTCATATGAAACACCATTACAGACGTTTTACGGGAAACGGCAACATTTACGAACACAGGCCACCGCATCCAATAAATCATAAAGCATTTGTACTCAGGTTGCGGCTGGCCCCGGAGTCAGAAACATCTCACCTACAGCCAAGCTTTTGCTGCCTGCTCCACTTGAAATTAGGCCAGGCTTCTCCGGGGAAGGCAACGTTTTAGTATTCAATAAGTCTACTAAGGCAAGTGTTCCAAAAAAGTATGTCTGAGCGGTGTATATTTTTATGTCATATTACCAAGGGGATTTTAGGCAGGTATTAAACACAGGCCAATTAATTCACTAAGAACAGAATAAACACGCAAGCCTGTTGCGTCTGCCTCGTGCCGCTTCAAGGAGAGAATGCGACGGATGAACCGCCTTGACTGCACAGACTTGCTTATTTATTTTTCAACACTACACGCTTGCGACTTTGTCTCTCTTTTCATACTCTGCACTTGATATGAAATGCTGAAACAGTTGTTCTTCTTCTACAGCCTCTCTGACTCCATCCTTTCATCCCATCACCCACTTTCAACTATATCATTTTCTGTGCTGTGGAAAAACAAAGTGGCCTTTGAGTTGATGTTTCTTTTTTTTTTTGCCAGAGCTCAGGAAACACTGTGGCAATTTCATTTCATTGATCTAAAACTGGCCACAGCTGGTCTTACCGGAGCAAAGCAAACAGGGCTCAGAGCTTTTTCAACTTGGCAGGACTCCTCACAGAAAGTGTTCCATGTACCAACACACTTTCAAAGTGGAGATACAACAGAAGAAATGTCAGAAAATGAGGCGAGGACAACCAACAACTGAGTGGGAATCAGCTACACTGGAAAAGCTAGTTTGAATAAAACCAGCTCTGGCATGGTGAGTGGCCGAGCTAATCCATATCGGGTTTAGATCATACAGCGGTGTTCTAACAAGTCATTCTTTTCCTAGAACGAAGCAGGTATTGAAACTGATCTGGCCGATTGAGCAAAATATTCACTCTCTAAGTGACAGAAACACTTACACTGCCTCTCTGATCTTCTTAAGGGAAAATTCTGGACGTGTGTCTACCTACCTTACACTGTCTTGCTCGAGTTTCAGTCACACCGTTAGAGTAAATGAGCTCACTGGGCAAAAATTTTGAGTCGACGGGGAAGCCGGACAACCTCTTGAGGTCGGAAAGATGAAGCTGGTGGAATCCGCTTCTGTGCCTGGATGGTGGTCCCGTGCATCACCCTTCCAACACATGCCCACTCTTGTGGCGAGGACGTCTGTGTAGTCTGGCATAGAGGAGCTATACGAACACTCCTCAATGCAGAACTTCTGGATCCTCCTGAACCTGGTTGGCTTGACAGAAAGTACTTCTCTTTTAGGAATTCCACTTGTGGCCCTCATTGGCATGGTACTGACATATTTATATGCCCCAATGTTCTCAAGCCTGGGGATGTTCCCTGAGGAGCAACCAGGCCGAGGGAGGCATAAAAGCCCAGGGTGTACAGTAATAACATCGCATCTTTGTGCCCAAGGAGCCAATTCGTTGTTGGTGGCGAGGTTGCCTCCTGATGTAGTGATCTTAAATAAGTAATGATGGTCATGCCGGTGGTGACATTTTTACAGTCCAGTGCCTTGGGTAAGGCTGCGCTGCTTAATGGCACAATGTCAAAGAGGAGGCCAAAGCCTTCACATGATGAAATAAATGCTACATACTTATATGAAGAAGAGCACATACTTTTTATTCTGACTTTTATTTAAATTAGGCTGAATAAATAAAAAATGTATTCCATGAATAAAAGCACAGAGTGTTTAATTTAATTAGTCTTCAGTAAATAAAGAAATATGCCACATTCAACTCTTTTAATACAGACAAATATATAAATGAAAGAAGCACATTAAAGATACATACGTAATACTGAAATCAATCTATATTCTTACCTCTGCGCCTGAAGCGGTCATGAGTGCCTGGCCACTCTGAGCAAAGAAGATTACGAGAGTTTGCCAACTGCTTCTCTACAGAACTTAAGAGCATCTACTATAATAGCATACATTCATATATCCTCCACCAATAAAGCCAAAACACCTGTTGGCATCATTGATTGGTCTCTGGAGGAAGATTACTTCTTTGTTACATTACGTCTCGATTTAACAAGTGGGTCTCTCGGCTCAGGAACGCCACTCGATGGCATTACTTTGGCCAAAAGTAATACTCCACCCCAAAATGAAAATGTTGTCATTAATCACTTACCCCCATGTGGTCCAAACCCGTAAAAGCTTTGTTCGTCTTTGGAACACAATTTAAAATATTTTGAATGGAAGGCTTGTGACTGTCCTATAGACTGCCAAGTTACACTGTCAAAATCCAGAAAAGTATGAAAGACATCGTCAGAATAATCCATCTGCCATCATTAGTTCACGTTTCATACACGTTATGAAGCGATGGGAATACTGTTTGGAAGCGAATGTGACAAGTGGGGTGGGGTTGAGAGCAATGGGAATGGAGTGAGGCCGGTGGAGTGATTTGGAAATGAGCGACACCTGCTCCTCTCACCAGTCTAGCGTCCTACGGAGGACTGTCCACACTCTTTTGTGTCAGCTGCCACAAGGATGCACTGTTTCTTCATGTATTTATGCTTTGATTTGAAAGAAAACTGCGTATCCTTGTGGCCCAGCTAACACAGAAGAGCGTAGGCAGTTTGAGTGATGTGGAGAGACCATGGACATAGTGTCCATGACGTCACCCATACGTTTCCGAAGAGCGTTTCTGAAGCCAAAAGTAGGCGGAGCCTGTTGTCGCCATCTTGGCAGCGGGTCACAGCACGTCACTCCCGGATAATTAAAAATGGGCAAAAAGGTGCGAGGTGGGAGCTGGTTGCTGAAACCACGCCCACCTAGTGCGACGGCGTTGATAGCAGCAGCAATCCACCTGTCACTCAAGTAATTATGCAGAACTTTAAGGCTTAATATAATTTAAACAGATGACTTATAAAAAAAATCACCCCCCTCACAGTTGTCATGAAGGGCAAAATATTTTTTTGAACCATTGAACAATTTTTTTTTTTTTTTTTCTGCTGTAGAGTTTGGATCTATGGGACTGACTGCCTTTTAAAGCCGGCCTCTAGCGGCCAGTTGACGAATTACAGTTTAAGTCATTTCCGTATGCACTTCTGTATTTTTACACCTTCAGGGCCATGATGAATGCTCACATCTTAATATTCTGTCATGTTTATCAAAATAAAACTAATTAAAAAAATTTGACCTCACTTAATGATATTTACTGGCATTTAAATAGCATGTGTAGCCTAGTACATACTGAATGATAAGCGATCTTGCCACAGTTTCATCCAGATGCTGGTTGAAAAAAATCTATTGAATGCATTGGACCTACTAGTGTAAACAAATGTTGGGCTCGAGTCATTTGACATCCATTATAGCATATGGACGTTTTGATAAATTTAATAGATCACAAACCATACAAAAGAATAAAATATGATTCAAACAAAAGTCTCATGTTATTTGAAACTATTTATTATCTATACAAAAACATAAACAGTTGCAATTACATTTGTAAACATAGACAGTCCTACCACTTTTAAATGAAGTGCTTCTAATGACCTTAAGCGGCTTAGCTCACTTGCCTAATAATCAATAAACCCCATTAGCTGTGTCCAGCTGTAGAAAGACTTTCTCTTTAATGTGCTCGTCTGAGGAACAAAAGCTGATTTCTGCTGCTATTAAAACACATGCTGGACCTGTCTACTGTTTAAGAAATAATCAACACAAAAAAATACAATGGCTAATGGCTATCAATGGGAAAATGTGTAGTTACCAAAATTTTTCAAAATATATCTTATGTTGTGTTCCATTTTTTTTCCCCCGTTTGTGTGTGTGTGTGTGTGTGTAGATGTGTGTAGATGTGTGTAGATGAACCCTTTAACACTCAATCCTAATGTTTTTACATCCACTATGAGAAGTGTGGTAAAACAAAATAAGGGTAATTTTTAAAAAGAAAACACAAAAATATGCATTGCAATATCTTAAAAGCATATTTTGCATATCTTATTTATTCTCATGAGATTAACATTTAGGATCAAAGCCAATTAAAGTATTTCCCAACACTGACTACTGTTTCATCATGTTTTCCACTTCCTCTGGACTGAAGTAGACATCAGGTTTGGATTTTAATCAAATTGATTTTTCTTAAGCCTCCTGTCTTGCAGCCTCTGCTGCACACAAATGCTGAGAATGTTGAAATGAAGAGTGGTATTAGAATTAGCCTTAGCATTATCTTAGCTTTTGTTCACAGAGATAGCATGCAAATGAGGTTAACACTGCTATCCTCTGCATTCCAGTTTCTCAGGAGACGGAACCGGGCAGTTTAACCCAGCTGTGTGCCAGGACCCTTCCACTAATTAATGAAGCTCAACAACTACAAACACAACACATTGTAGTGTTTCTATTAGATCTTTCCTGTCTTTTTTCCCCCCTCCACTTACATATATGATGCAAAATAAAAAATCCACACTGGACTGCATAATTCCACTGTTTCCCTTATTGCCAAATTAACATAAACCAACATACAAATTATTACCATCCTCCATGGCTTACTAAAAGGAATCCACTGGCATGCACCTTTTGACTGTTAAACTGGCATATGGTTTGTTTTACAATAAAATATGGGACATGTTAATGCCATAAATTGTAATAAAGGCTGAAAGTCATATCTTGAGCTTTATGCTGCTGATATGCAGTTCTGTGGTATTTTCCCCCAGGGTTCCATAGTGAAATCCCTGTCCTGCTGAGATACATATGATTATATTAGCCTCTTACTCCCAGTGCAGGAAGAAAAACCTGCCACAGTTTGGCAAAGGGGTACAGATATCATTCCGGTTGTATTTTTCAGCACACCTAAGCAATTTGCTTGCTAAATCTGTGTTAAAAGTTGTTTTTTGTGTAGCATTATTCTTTTATTACAGTGTTTTTATTGTTGTGTGGCACTCCACATCTCTCTATTTTACTATATTTAAAGCCTTTGACACTGTTCTATGTTTGAAGAAATGCCACTTAAAATTATTAAATGTATTTATTTTAGCAGGCCCTCAGCAAAAAATAAAATAAAATAATAATAATAATAAAAAAATAATAAAAAATTAAAATAAATAAACCTTTAAATATTAGAATAGCATTTTGTTTGTTCAATTCAAAGTTATTTATGGTCAACAATTATTTATGGTACAAAAGCAGTGAAAAAATGCATTTCTCCTTGCTTTGGGAGATGTTTACACTATGGTATAAAGGCACTTAAATATGCCTTCTACAGTACATCCTACTTTCTTGTGTTTTGTTGGTTTTTGTTTTGTTTTTGTCTCATTGAGATTAAAGTGCATTAATGTACAAAGGTTTTGTTTTGTTTTGTTTTCTATGACTGGAGTTTCAAATATTTTCTCAAATACTTTTTTCATACTATATTGTCGCATCTAAATCTAAATCGAAATACTATAATAATTGAGGACATGTATACCGAGATTGTAAACAAGTTGCAGAGTGAAGTAGGGGGAGCAGAAAATGTTGGCGAAGTGGATTTGAAGACCGCCGTTGTGCTTGGAATCCCTGTTGCTGTCAGTGAAAAAGATGGACATAGAGGGACTGTTCCAGTGTATCATCTCTCAGATTGCTCCTCTCCTGTGTAGCGACATGGCTGTATATTGAGTTGTCAGATGTGACACTCCAGACACCCCATGCTGGCTCGGAGTAGGAACTGGAGATCACTGAGAAGTCAAGTCACAATGGGCTCTGGAGTGTTCGGGTGCCACACACACACATACACAGTCAGTCACTCAGCTCACTGCGCCACAGGGGGGTGAGATTTCAGCAGACACAAACCGAATTACAAGGAAATAAGGTAAAGAAGAGAAAATACAGAAGAAAATAAGAAATCTGTCAGAATTTAAGTTTATTATAAAAATAAAAACAATAACAAAAATAATAATTTTACATTTTAAGTACAATATCTATACATTTTGCTTCCTCTAGGATTCACAACTGGAAATAGCTATATAAATTCACACATTAGTTATTTATTGTGTTTTATGCTATTTTACGAAGGCCTCCCCTAAAGAGTTCTCAAGTGCTACTAATTCAAACCCAGATGACACCCCAAACTATTTATAAAAGTGCACTAACCGAATTAATGGTTCATCGAATGTAGAGTAAAACATTTAAGTGCAAATAAACGTGCAAGTGTGACCCGCTAATGCTCTCAATGAGCCCGATGCCATCTGATCCATTTTATCCCATGTATTAAGGAGATGGCGAACTTGCCTTTTACAGGGATGACAATTAATTGCTTTTGAGCGATCTACCGGTTACATTTAGTGTTGAGTAGTTCTAAAATTGAAAAAGGCTATTCTGCTGGAGATGAGTCATTATCTGCCTCAGTAGAACGGTGGAGACGTGGTGCGTGAAGAAACGAGTAAAAGAAGGGTTTAGATGGGAACTAACCCATTTTGCTAATAAGAGAAAGATGACTAATGAGATACTCATACTGGAATTTCTTATAGTTTTACATAATGTCTTATAAGAATGTTTTTTTTTATCCGTTTGTTTACATTGTTTATACACTGCTTGTTTTTATAGTTGTGCTAATATACCTACATTACTGTTGTGAAAGGCAAACATTAATAACATTGGCTGTGAAGGATGGGATCTAAAACAGTAAAGGGATAGTTCATCCAAAAATTAAAGTTATTTCAATATTTACACTCATGACTTTCATCTGTGGAACACAAAAGAAGATATTTTGTAAAATGTTTCAGGTACATATATGAACTAATGCCCATACATTTATTTGATTTATCAGTAAAGTTATAGCTTTTTTAAATATTAAATCGTATTATAAAAAAAAGAAAAGAAAAAAGCATTAAAGCAAGGACGTCAGAAATCATACTTGAAATTATCTGGAAGTTAACTTTAAAACATTTGGTTAACCATTCCTTGAACTCTTTCTAAAGACCCAGGACTTCAGAGATCATCTGGTAGCTCCATGCATCCAGGGTAAACAGGGTCTCGAGAGGGACAAGGCCAAAGCTGTCTTCTTTGCACATTGTCAGGAATCGGATCTACACCCTTCCTTCTCTCTTTCTACACACACATATCAGGCCCCGTGATGTCTCTTGCAGAGACATAACCCGGTGTCGAGGGAGCAGGAGACCCGTGAAAGGCCATTACCACAGTGTGGCCCAGGCCATCAGCAGACTAAGACCCAGGAGAGTGACCCTGCTCTCACACTGAGAAATAAATTGGGTGGACTCACTGACAAAAAGCCATCAGGGCCCAACTGCACACATTAGCACTTCACAGATGACGCTAAGCACACCCATGCCACCAGTCGAACTTTGTTCCCATGGCACGACGAGGACACCACAAAACATACAGTAGTGCTCAAGAGATGCAGTAGTTTGGTATATGAAATGACCAGGAAGTTGGTCTTTATTGCATTTAACTCTTCAGAACCTGCAGCTAAAGCCAAACAAAAATGCATTTGGTTAGACGGAGAGACTCCGTTGACAATCAACATCCTTATCGACCCGTTAAAATGAGCTTAAGCAACCCAATTCTTAAACATTGTTACAACGTAATTTCATTTTGACCAAGGTATATGTTGCTTCACTCAACGAGCTATAAATGTGTTCATGCAAGTTCTGTGATCAGTCACGCATTATGTGTTCATCATATGTTACAAATAATTATAGTAATAACTGTAATTGTTTTTAGCATGCTAACATGTACTAGTTATTATCTAACACAGGAACTTACATCCTTCTTACTTGTTCAACAAATCATTCATTCTTTATATGAAATAGATTTTGTCTTGTCGTACAGACCTAAACTAAAGTTTTGAAAGTTAAAAAAAAGATGTTTGTTTAAAATGACAGGACAGGAATCACATTTGAATTTGATCAGTACACTCAAGGTGTTCCGCAAATCATTTACTTTGAATGGAATTTCTGCCATCAGTCAAACAGCCTTTATTTTTATTTATTATTTATTTTGCTTTGATCACATCTTACTGTATATCCAGCACCGATGCCCCATTAAAAATGCACGAACCCCTGACAATATACCTTGGCCACTCCTTTTTTTTTAATGTCAGTTCATACGGTTACCAGCATTAAATGGATGTGAGCAGGACAGAGGTCATTTCAAACAGACTTATCAAGATCAGCAGTTTAACTAATATGTCTAGAATAGATCAATTAATCTTAAATGAGCTTAACTTTGAACTAAAGCTTTATGGGGAACATCAAAATTCCCAATTGGACTATAAGACACTTTCCCGCTCCGGTTCCAAATTGCACCGACGGGATGATCCATAAATTGACATAATGGAGAAATACAAATAGTCCGACATATCCATGCATATACCTCGGCGACGCTTATACCGGGGCCCCCTCTGAGGGTCCAACCTCAGTGAAAACCCAATTACAGCAGCTCCACATTGCAGCCGCCTAACATGGAAGAGTGGAAGGAGTTAAAAGAGCCATTACAAATGCCATGGAGCACTTTTAGCGTCTCGCAAGGTTAATGATAACGGTACTTGGCAGCTGAAATGCTCAAGTAGCTTTTATTGTATCATAATAATGAATCAATGGCGTAAAGATACAATAAAATAAATGAACTCCGAAGTCGATGAGTAAAATGTATGTGCCACAGCTCAAAAAATAAAATAAAAAAATAGTGTGTGTTGGGAGCGGGGGGTTTTGAGGGGGACGGGGGGTTATCCTCCGCCAACGGGCCCTCTTTAAGTAATATCTTATGATGTCATCTTGAAAAATATTTGCCTGCAGGTCACTGCTCTCTGTTTCAAAGCCTTAAAGCCTTAAATGCTTTTGCTACAGAACATTAAATGTCTCCCCATATTGTATGATACATATTAGCGGCAGATGATTTTACCCACAATGCTATCTTACTTTATAGTGCTATATTTCTTTCTTTTCAAGCCTATATACAGGAAAAGGCACAAAATAGCCTTTGTATTTGTCTTCTTTGTCAAATGTATTATGCAGCAGGGTGTAAAAACTGCGGTTTGCTATTGCGATATCCTAAGTACTTTCCTCTCGTTGGCGTTTGTATCTCCTGCTCCTCGTTTGGCCCGCCGAGTTCTTACAGGAGAGACGGACTGGACGTGGGCAGACCATGAGGCTGTGCTGATGTTAGGAACGTTGTCTTACATCAACGTGTCTGCTGTAAAGCCTCAGGGCATAGCGGCTGATTACCCTCTGAGTGGACATGCCTCAAACGCTGCATCAAGTTGTCAAGAACTTTCTGCTCATCCACCATTTTTCTTTCCCTTTCCAACGCAATAATATTGTAACCGCGACAGAATGAAGAGTGGCTGCGCGAAGATGCCAGTGGAGGGGGCGGGGGGACAGAAAAAAAGCCAAGTAGCAGACGGCTCTATTGCCTTGATACCAGCATGCTCATCAGATATCATATTCCATAAGTGTTTTTTTTTTCCCTATAGTAAAAGCAGGATATGTATAAACACAGACTACTTCACCTCATACTGATGTGTATCCAAATGTTACTTAAGTGCCTAGCAGAAACAAATAGTTTTTCTAGTGATTGAGAGTTTCTGATTTGTAAAAAGAGTTCATAATTCATAATAACCAAAATGACACTAAAAGTACCCTCTCTCTCTCTCTCTCTCTCTCTCTCTCTCTCTCTCTCTCTCTCTCTCTATTTCTGTTTGATTTCTATTGATGTATTTGAATACCTCATGCTCACCGAGGTTGGAATTATAGGATCAAAAATACAGTAAAAACTGTAATATTTAACCTATTAATATTTAAAAGTTAGTTTTTTTCCCCATGCCTACATCATTAAGATCATTTAAAATAATAATAATAATAAATAAAATAAAAATCAATAAAATCAATCAACTCAATTTCTTTAAAAAAATAAAAAGACATGAATCAACATGCATAGGCAAAAAAAAAAAATTTAAATCACCAATACATTTTTAGGTTCCTAGGTTTTTAGTTTTTTTTCCAAGCAAACTTTGTATAAAGATGATTCTCAACTATGTTGTGACAGAATGATTCAATATACATTTTTTCTTTCTGCAAAATGTGTGTAAAATGTCCATAAAAGGTGTTCTCATTATTTACAATGTATCTATAAACCAAATCTAATTTGCATATTAATGTGTTTTTTGGGGCAACATGTAATGAAAAAAGAAGTGTAATAATGGCAGTAATTATTGACCAAGATTTTCATAATAATATATAATATTTCATAGAATTTTGAAATATAATAAAGAGTGTCACTAAATTAATTTCAGACATTTCTAAAGACCAAGGAGAGGGAGTGGTCGTGGTGAAACATCCAGTCATCTGGTATCTCTGAAAAGCTCCCTGGATGTGCTCTGTACAGGACATCCATCTACAGTCTTAGAAAAATTCACAAAACTATAATATCCTCATATGAGGCCGCAGTGTCTTGAAAGGGTTAAGAAATTGTCCCCTTGGAATTCTAAGGCTCTATCTGACATTTATTTGTCAAAATTGAGTTATTCACATATTCTTATCCTGTGACAACTTTATGTGATAGATGTTTTAATGTTGTGTACATTTTTGGACTTTTTTAATAAAAACAAAAAGTTCTGTCTAGAAAGTCGAATTGCAACAACTTTGAAGCTTAATAGCTCAAAGCTACTCGGAATGCAGATAGAAGCTTAAAATTCCAAGGTGATGAAATATTACTTATAAGTTAAGTTATCTTTTGTGATACATTTTTAAATGTATTTTATTGCTGTGATGGCAAAGGTATACTTTCCGCAGTCATTACTTGAGTCTTCAGTGTGACATAATCCTTCAGAGATGTTTTGAAAACAATTCTTATTAATATTGAAAATTGGCTTAATCAGCTTAATATTTATATGAAAACTGTAAAAAAAAAAAAGTTTCATGATTATTGATGAACCGCATTTAATTGAAATTATAAATGTCTATACTGTATTGATCAATTTAATACATCCTTACTAAATAAAAGTATACATTTAATATTACTTACTCTCAATTCTCATAATGTTTAACCCACAGCAAGCAGTCTACAGAGCACTAAAAATTATAATTAAACAGATTAATGAATGAATTAATAAATAAATCCACAATGAGTTAAGAACTGAAAACATGTTCTCACACAGTAAAACAGCCCGAGTCAAAACTGGAAGCATGTTTAATATTGCTCTACTATTATCCTGAAAGGCATAATTGGAGTTACACATCTGAACTGATCGTAGTTACAGAATCATAGGTCTCTCTTTTTGCATTGAACAATATATACAAGGTAAAATAAATACATTTACACAAATGGACATATTGTTTGGAGCACACTGTAATGATGCACATCACAAAAATATACAGTTAATAGTTTTACTGATGTGGAGCACATCTAAAAACTACAGACATGATTCTCACTACAGGTTGTTTCAGCAACTCCTGGGTTGAAATATATCATTATCATACTGATCATAGAAGCTTCTCAAATGCTCTTTTATTCTTTCCCCTTCCTCCTTCTGGATCTCGTCCTTTCCCACACCGGTTTCTGCACGAGACTGCCAGGAAGCCTAGATGCGTTTGGCAGACGCATCGATGCATGAATAAATACAACCAACACCTAGAACCTCTTAAACATTTAAAAATAGCAGTTGTTTTGTATATCTGATCATCCTTAATCCTATTATCCTAGAATTTGCAAAATAGTCAATAAGATACAGCATTTGAACACTAAATCGAATCACATTGTACAACAACT
>NW_020524639.1:0-40018 GCF_003368295.1 Carassius auratus
CACACGGGTATTTATTTATCTTCTGCAGGTTACATGTCCTTTATGCTACCCATTTGTAAACTCTGGTTATACTTTACTATTTTCAAAAGATAATAAAGATAGCGATTTTTCTTACCTCATTTGCCAGTATGTTTGCAGGACTCGCAGAACACATCTGACCCTTCTTGTGTTTCACAGCTTTTGTTCTCCTTTGACATGTCACAACTCAAATTCGCTCAAAATAAAAAAACAATTAACAGGCAAATATTAAATAATTCGGGACCGACTGAGTGGTCAGTTTATAACGAGCAGCAGCTGAGCTCCGCCTCACTCACAGAAACACGACAATCGCGAATCATTTGAGTCAGTTCGGGAGTTCATAGCGGGATCGCGAATCATATTTGACTCAGTTCGGGAGTTCGTAGCGGGGATCGCGAATCATTTCACTCAGTTCGGGATCGTAGCGGGATCGCGAATCATTTCACTCAGTTCGCGAGTTCGTAGCGGGATCGCGAATCATTTGAGTCAGTTCGAGAGTTCATAGCGGGATCGCGAATCATTTGACTCAGTTCGCGAGTTCATAGCGGGATCGCGAATCATTTGAGTCATTTCGCGAGTTCGTAAGCGGGATCGCGAATCATTTGAGTCAATTCGCGAGTTCATAGCCGGATCGCGAATCAATTGAGTCAGTTCGCGAGTTCATAGCGGGTTCGCGAATCATTTGAGTCAGTTCGCGAGTTCGTAGCGGGATCGCGAATCTTTTGAGTCATTTCGCGAGTTCGTAGCGGGATCGCGAATCATTTGAGTCAATTCGCGAGTTCATAGCGGGATCGCGAATCAATTGAGTCAGTTCGCGAGTTCATAGCGGATCGCGAATCATTTGAGTCAGTTTGTCCAGTGTTGGGCAGTAACGTGTTATTAGTAAAAAATTAATTAATTTTGACTGAAGTGCAGCCTAACCTGCAGCAGCAACGCATTGTAGGATTGGTGGATGCCATGTATATGTACAAAAAAAGTACAAAAAAAGCTATGTTTTTAAAATATAAACATTTTGTAATAACAATATATACTACTGATCAGTAATTTGGGGTTAGTAATTTTTTCTTTTTAAATAAAATCAATACTTTTATTCAGCAAGGATGTGTTAAATTGATAAAGTGATAGTAAAGAAAATATATTATTAGAATATATATTAGAATTTTAACTTTTTTATTTGGAATAAATGCAGTTCTTTTTAACCTTTTATTCAAATATATTAGACAGCAGAACTGTTTTTCAACACTCATAATAAATCAGAATATTAGAATGATTTCTAAATGATCATGTGATCGACTGATGTTACATGTGACACTGAAGGCTGGAGTAATGATGCTGAAAATTCAGCTTTGCGTCACAGGAATAAATTATTTTTTAAAGTATATTCAAATAAAAAACTATTATTTTAAGTTATAATAATATTTCACAATATTACTGTTTTTTCTTTTTTGATTCAACGTTGAAACAACGTCGGCTACCACGGTTGAATCAACGTTGAATTACCTTTCGATTTTGCAAATTGGATTCACAGTTGAAATCGTGACGCTGTTTCACCGTCTTACCTGCATCACGGGTGAATTATGGTCGTTCTGCAGACCTTGGATTAACGCTGAATGAGGTGTTGATTTTGAATAGTTAATCAACGTTGATGACACGATGTTGTTTCACCGTCATACCTGGCACCATGTATAAATACACACTTGTATGTTCAATTAGATCCTAGTTTGCATTTAGATCAACAGTACATGATAAAGGCTAACAATCAAATGACTGGCAGCAATGGCTTTACAATCAACTTCAATAAACTATCAAATGCTCACAACTGTAAAACAGTAGTTTTATTTTGGAAACATACTGTATAAAACAGATGAAAATAATCCCAAACTTTATGATGCAGAATATGCACGGATGTATTGATAAAAACATGTAGTAGAACAATCCAAATAGTCCAGGAAAAGATCCGTGAGAGTGATTGTGAACTTCTTTGGGATGGCACCACAAGGAGTCGTTCACTTGCAGAGCGCAAACTTCTGGAGGACACATAAGATTTAACCAGTGAGTTTAGGCATGTTCACAACGTTTCACAATAACTTTGATATTGTCAAAAATATTTAACTGAAAACTGAATGCAAAATAAATCACACAATATTTTCACTTTACAGTTCAGTAACAGTGGAGTTGGAAACAAAGTGGACAACACTATTCATTAAACATTTATTAAATGTATTCAGATGAAAGTTTACATTTCACAAATTATTCATAAGCAGTGTTTTCAGAGCCCCCAGTTACACTGTTTTAATCAGAACACTAACATTACAGTGTAGAAAAACAAGTCAAATCAAATTAAGTACATTTTTATTAAACGAAGTACAATCAAAACCTATCACAAAAGGTCAAAGCATCTCTAGCAGAAGTGACAGTGCAATGTAGCAGATGAACAATTTCTTACCAATGTTTCAAGAATAAACTGGATCCTCGATGACTCTACAAGGGGAAAGAAGAAATGGTTTACTGAAAAGTTCTTAAAAAGCAGGATTTCATTTTATACCATTTCTTTAAACCATTGGTTCTCAAACTTTCTATACCAAATACCACTTCAGAAAATATTTGTTATTAAATATTAAGTTCCACCATAATGACCAACATTAAATTTCAGCAGCGTAGTAGGCCAAACTATTCAGCTACAGCTCTACCGTTAAAAAATGAGGCAGTTTTATTCTAATAAGAATATTTATTGTTGTATATATTTATTTGTAATATTTATTTAATTTAGTGATTCACCTGCGTAACCACTAGAGAGGGTCTGACACTGAGAACCACTGCTTTAAACAATCCTCATTTTTAAATTCATTTTCATTAATTCATTAAAATTGTACCGACATTTGCACTTGCATGTTTCAGAAAACACTTTGAAACTATTATTAGAATAAAAACATATATAACACACCTAATGCATGGGATTCATATCAGGAAAATGTGGGAAAATCTCTAAAAGACAGACATTAACGCATAACTTTCCAGCAAGACAGTAGGTGAGCATCTAACTTGATCATCTGTGATAAAGCAATGCAAAATACACACACGGGTATTTATTTATCTTCTGCAGGTTACATGTCCTTTATGCTACCCATTTGTAAACTCTGGTTATACTTTACTATTTTCAAAAGATAATAAAGATAGCGATTTTCTTACCTCATTTTGCCAGTATGTTTGCAGGACCTCGCAGAACACATCTGACCCTTCTTGTGTTCACAGCTTTTGTTCTCCTTTGACATGTCACAACTCAAATTCGCTCAAAATAAAAAACAATTAACAGGCAAATATTAAATAATTCGGGACCGACTGAGTGGTCAGTTATAACGAGCAGCAGCTGAGCTCCGCCTCACTCACAGAAACACGACAATCGCGAATCATTTGAGTCAGTTCGGGAGTTCATAGCGGGATCGCGAATCATATTTGACTCAGTTCGGGAGTTCGTAGCGGGATCGCGAATCATTTCACTCAGTTCGGGAGTTCGTAGCGGGATCGCGAATCATTTCACTCAGTTCGCGAGTTCGTAGCGGGATCGCGAATCATTTGAGTCAGTTCGCGAGTTCATAGCGGGATCGCGAATCATTTGACTCAGTTCGCGAGTTCATAGCGGGATCGCGAATCATTTGAGTCATTTCGCGAGTTCGTAGCGGGATCGCGAATCATTTGAGTCAATTCGCGAGTTCATAGCGGGATCGCGAATCAATTGAGTCAGTTCGCGAGTTCATAGCGGGTTCGCGAATCATTTGAGTCAGTTCGCGAGTTCGTAGCGGGATCGCGAATCATTTGAGTCATTTCGCGAGTTCGTAGCGGGATCGCGAATCATTTGAGTCAATTCGCGAGTTCATAGCGGGATCGCGAATCAATTGAGTCAGTTCGCGAGTTCATAGCGGGATCGCGAATCATTTGAGTCAGTTTGTCCAGTGTTGGGCAGTAACGTGTTATTAGTAAAAAATTAATTAATTTTGACTGAAGTGCAGCCTAACCTGCAGCAGCAACGCATTGTAGGATTGGTGGATGCCATGTATATGTACAAAAAAAGTACAAAAAAAAGCTATGTTTTTAAAATATAAACATTTTGTAATAACAATATATACTACTGATCAGTAATTTGGGGTTAGTAATTTTTTCTTTTTAAATAAAATCAATACTTTTATTCAGCAAGGATGTGTTAAATTGATAAAGTGATAGTAAAGAAAATATATTATTAGAATATATATTAGAATTTTAACTTTTTTATTTGGAATAAATGCAGTTCTTTTTAACCTTTTATTCAAATATATTAGACAGCAGAACTGTTTTCAACACTCATAATAAATCAGAATATTAGAATGATTTCTAAATGATCATGTGATCGACTGATGTTACATGTGACACTGAAGGCTGGAGTAATGATGCTGAAAATTCAGCTTTGCGTCACAGGAATAAATTATTTTTTAAAGTATATTCAAATAAAAAACTATTATTTTAAGTTATAATAATATTTCACAATATTACTGTTTTTTCTTTTTTGATTCAACGTTGAAACAACGTCGGCTACCACGGTTGAATCAACGTTGAATTACCTTTCGATTTTGCAAATTGGATTCACAGTTGAAATCGTGACGCTGTTTCACCGTCTTACCTGCATCACGGGTGAATTATGGTCGTTCTGCAGACCTTGGATTAACGCTGAATGAGGTGTTGATTTTGAATAGTTAATCAACGTTGATGACACGATGTTGTTTCACCGTCATACCTGGCACCATGTATAAATACACACTTGTATGTTCAATTAGATCCTAGTTTGCATTTAGATCAACAGTACATGATAAAGGCTAACAATCAAATGACTGGCAGCAATGGCTTTACAATCAACTTCAATAAACTATCAAATGCTCACAACTGTAAAACAGTAGTTTTATTTTGGAAACATACTGTATAAAACAGATGAAAATAATCCCAAACTTTATGATGCAGAATATGCACGGATGTATTGATAAAAACATGTAGTAGAACAATCCAAATAGTCCAGGAAAAGATCCGTGAGAGTGATTGTGAACTTCTTTGGGATGGCACCACAAGGAGTCGTTCACTTGCAGAGCGCAAACTTCTGGAGGACACATAAGATTTAACCAGTGAGTTTAGGCATGTTCACAACGTTTCACAATAACTTTGATATTGTCAAAAATATTTAACTGAAAACTGAATGCAAAATAAATCACACAATATTTTCACTTTACAGTTCAGTAACAGTGGAGTTGGAAACAAAGTGGACAACACTATTCATTAAACATTTATTAAATGTATTCAGATGAAAGTTTACATTTCACAAATTATTCATAAGCAGTGTTTTCAGAGCCCCCAGTTACACTGTTTTAATCAGAACACTAACATTACAGTGTAGAAAAACAAGTCAAATCAAATTAAGTACATTTTTATTAAACGAAGTACAATCAAAACCTATCACAAAAGGTCAAAGCATCTCTAGCAGAAGTGACAGTGCAATGTAGCAGATGAACAATTTCTTACCAATGTTTCAAGAATAAACTGGATCCTCGATGACTCTACAAGGGGAAAGAAGAAATGGTTTACTGAAAAGTTCTTAAAAAGCAGGATTTCATTTTATACCATTTCTTTAAACCATTGGTTCTCAAACTTTCTATACCAAATACCACTTCAGAAAATATTTGTTATTAAATATTAAGTTCCACCATAATGACCAACATTAAATTTCAGCAGCGTAGTAGGCCAAACTATTCAGCTACAGCTCTACCGTTAAAAAATGAGGCAGTTTTATTCTAATAAGAATATTTATTGTTGTATATATTTATTTGTAATATTTATTTAATTTAGTGATTCACCTGCGTAACCACTAGAGAGGGTCTGACACTGAGAACCACTGCTTTAAACAATCCTCATTTTTAAATTCATTTTCATTAATTCATTAAAATTGTACCGACATTTGCACTTGCATGTTTCAGAAAACACTTTGAAACTATTATTAGAATAAAAACATATATAACACACCTAATGCATGGGATTCATATCAGGAAAATGTGGGAAAATCTCTAAAAGACAGACATTAACGCATAACTTTCCAGCAAGACAGTAGGTGAGCATCTAACTTGATCATCTGTGATAAAGCAATGCAAAATACACACACGGGTATTTATTTATCTTCTGCAGGTTACATGTCCTTTATGCTACCCATTTGTAAACTCTGGTTATACTTTACTATTTTCAAAAGATAATAAAGATAGCGATTTTCTTACCTCATTTTGCCAGTATGTTTGCAGGACCTCGCAGAACACATCTGACCCTTCTTGTGTTCACAGCTTTTGTTCTCCTTTGACATGTCACAACTCAAATTCGCTCAAAATAAAAAACAATTAACAGGCAAATATTAAATAATTCGGGACCGACTGAGTGGTCAGTTATAACGAGCAGCAGCTGAGCTCCGCCTCACTCACAGAAACACGACAATCGCGAATCATTTGAGTCAGTTCGGGAGTTCATAGCGGGATCGCGAATCATATTTGACTCAGTTCGGGAGTTCGTAGCGGGATCGCGAATCATTTCACTCAGTTCGGGAGTTCGTAGCGGGATCGCGAATCATTTCACTCAGTTCGCGAGTTCGTAGCGGGATCGCGAATCATTTGAGTCAGTTCGCGAGTTCATAGCGGGATCGCGAATCATTTGACTCAGTTCGCGAGTTCATAGCGGGATCGCGAATCATTTGAGTCATTTCGCGAGTTCGTAGCGGGATCGCGAATCATTTGAGTCAATTCGCGAGTTCATAGCGGGATCGCGAATCAATTGAGTCAGTTCGCGAGTTCATAGCGGGTTCGCGAATCATTTGAGTCAGTTCGCGAGTTCGTAGCGGGATCGCGAATCATTTGAGTCATTTCGCGAGTTCGTAGCGGGATCGCGAATCATTTGAGTCAATTCGCGAGTTCATAGCGGGATCGCGAATCAATTGAGTCAGTTCGCGAGTTCATAGCGGGATCGCGAATCATTTGAGTCAGTTTGTCCAGTGTTGGGCAGTAACGTGTTATTAGTAAAAAATTAATTAATTTTGACTGAAGTGCAGCCTAACCTGCAGCAGCAACGCATTGTAGGATTGGTGGATGCCATGTATATGTACAAAAAAAGTACAAAAAAAAGCTATGTTTTTAAAATATAAACATTTTGTAATAACAATATATACTACTGATCAGTAATTTGGGGTTAGTAATTTTTTCTTTTTAAATAAAATCAATACTTTTATTCAGCAAGGATGTGTTAAATTGATAAAGTGATAGTAAAGAAAATATATTATTAGAATATATATTAGAATTTTAACTTTTTTATTTGGAATAAATGCAGTTCTTTTTAACCTTTTATTCAAATATATTAGACAGCAGAACTGTTTTCAACACTCATAATAAATCAGAATATTAGAATGATTTCTAAATGATCATGTGATCGACTGATGTTACATGTGACACTGAAGGCTGGAGTAATGATGCTGAAAATTCAGCTTTGCGTCACAGGAATAAATTATTTTTTAAAGTATATTCAAATAAAAAACTATTATTTTAAGTTATAATAATATTTCACAATATTACTGTTTTTTCTTTTTTGATTCAACGTTGAAACAACGTCGGCTACCACGGTTGAATCAACGTTGAATTACCTTTCGATTTTGCAAATTGGATTCACAGTTGAAATCGTGACGCTGTTTCACCGTCTTACCTGCATCACGGGTGAATTATGGTCGTTCTGCAGACCTTGGATTAACGCTGAATGAGGTGTTGATTTTGAATAGTTAATCAACGTTGATGACACGATGTTGTTTCACCGTCATACCTGGCACCATGTATAAATACACACTTGTATGTTCAATTAGATCCTAGTTTGCATTTAGATCAACAGTACATGATAAAGGCTAACAATCAAATGACTGGCAGCAATGGCTTTACAATCAACTTCAATAAACTATCAAATGCTCACAACTGTAAAACAGTAGTTTTATTTTGGAAACATACTGTATAAAACAGATGAAAATAATCCCAAACTTTATGATGCAGAATATGCACGGATGTATTGATAAAAACATGTAGTAGAACAATCCAAATAGTCCAGGAAAAGATCCGTGAGAGTGATTGTGAACTTCTTTGGGATGGCACCACAAGGAGTCGTTCACTTGCAGAGCGCAAACTTCTGGAGGACACATAAGATTTAACCAGTGAGTTTAGGCATGTTCACAACGTTTCACAATAACTTTGATATTGTCAAAAATATTTAACTGAAAACTGAATGCAAAATAAATCACACAATATTTTCACTTTACAGTTCAGTAACAGTGGAGTTGGAAACAAAGTGGACAACACTATTCATTAAACATTTATTAAATGTATTCAGATGAAAGTTTACATTTCACAAATTATTCATAAGCAGTGTTTTCAGAGCCCCCAGTTACACTGTTTTAATCAGAACACTAACATTACAGTGTAGAAAAACAAGTCAAATCAAATTAAGTACATTTTTATTAAACGAAGTACAATCAAAACCTATCACAAAAGGTCAAAGCATCTCTAGCAGAAGTGACAGTGCAATGTAGCAGATGAACAATTTCTTACCAATGTTTCAAGAATAAACTGGATCCTCGATGACTCTACAAGGGGAAAGAAGAAATGGTTTACTGAAAAGTTCTTAAAAAGCAGGATTTCATTTTATACCATTTCTTTAAACCATTGGTTCTCAAACTTTCTATACCAAATACCACTTCAGAAAATATTTGTTATTAAATATTAAGTTCCACCATAATGACCAACATTAAATTTCAGCAGCGTAGTAGGCCAAACTATTCAGCTACAGCTCTACCGTTAAAAAATGAGGCAGTTTTATTCTAATAAGAATATTTATTGTTGTATATATTTATTTGTAATATTTATTTAATTTAGTGATTCACCTGCGTAACCACTAGAGAGGGTCTGACACTGAGAACCACTGCTTTAAACAATCCTCATTTTTAAATTCATTTTCATTAATTCATTAAAATTGTACCGACATTTGCACTTGCATGTTTCAGAAAACACTTTGAAACTATTATTAGAATAAAAACATATATAACACACCTAATGCATGGGATTCATATCAGGAAAATGTGGGAAAATCTCTAAAAGACAGACATTAACGCATAACTTTCCAGCAAGACAGTAGGTGAGCATCTAACTTGATCATCTGTGATAAAGCAATGCAAAATACACACACGGGTATTTATTTATCTTCTGCAGGTTACATGTCCTTTATGCTACCCATTTGTAAACTCTGGTTATACTTTACTATTTTCAAAAGATAATAAAGATAGCGATTTTCTTACCTCATTTTGCCAGTATGTTTGCAGGACCTCGCAGAACACATCTGACCCTTCTTGTGTTCACAGCTTTTGTTCTCCTTTGACATGTCACAACTCAAATTCGCTCAAAATAAAAAACAATTAACAGGCAAATATTAAATAATTCGGGACCGACTGAGTGGTCAGTTATAACGAGCAGCAGCTGAGCTCCGCCTCACTCACAGAAACACGACAATCGCGAATCATTTGAGTCAGTTCGGGAGTTCATAGCGGGATCGCGAATCATATTTGACTCAGTTCGGGAGTTCGTAGCGGGATCGCGAATCATTTCACTCAGTTCGGGAGTTCGTAGCGGGATCGCGAATCATTTCACTCAGTTCGCGAGTTCGTAGCGGGATCGCGAATCATTTGAGTCAGTTCGCGAGTTCATAGCGGGATCGCGAATCATTTGACTCAGTTCGCGAGTTCATAGCGGGATCGCGAATCATTTGAGTCATTTCGCGAGTTCGTAGCGGGATCGCGAATCATTTGAGTCAATTCGCGAGTTCATAGCGGGATCGCGAATCAATTGAGTCAGTTCGCGAGTTCATAGCGGGTTCGCGAATCATTTGAGTCAGTTCGCGAGTTCGTAGCGGGATCGCGAATCATTTGAGTCATTTCGCGAGTTCGTAGCGGGATCGCGAATCATTTGAGTCAATTCGCGAGTTCATAGCGGGATCGCGAATCAATTGAGTCAGTTCGCGAGTTCATAGCGGGATCGCGAATCATTTGAGTCAGTTTGTCCAGTGTTGGGCAGTAACGTGTTATTAGTAAAAAATTAATTAATTTTGACTGAAGTGCAGCCTAACCTGCAGCAGCAACGCATTGTAGGATTGGTGGATGCCATGTATATGTACAAAAAAAGTACAAAAAAAAGCTATGTTTTTAAAATATAAACATTTTGTAATAACAATATATACTACTGATCAGTAATTTGGGGTTAGTAATTTTTTCTTTTTAAATAAAATCAATACTTTTATTCAGCAAGGATGTGTTAAATTGATAAAGTGATAGTAAAGAAAATATATTATTAGAATATATATTAGAATTTTAACTTTTTTATTTGGAATAAATGCAGTTCTTTTTAACCTTTTATTCAAATATATTAGACAGCAGAACTGTTTTCAACACTCATAATAAATCAGAATATTAGAATGATTTCTAAATGATCATGTGATCGACTGATGTTACATGTGACACTGAAGGCTGGAGTAATGATGCTGAAAATTCAGCTTTGCGTCACAGGAATAAATTATTTTTTAAAGTATATTCAAATAAAAAACTATTATTTTAAGTTATAATAATATTTCACAATATTACTGTTTTTTCTTTTTTGATTCAACGTTGAAACAACGTCGGCTACCACGGTTGAATCAACGTTGAATTACCTTTCGATTTTGCAAATTGGATTCACAGTTGAAATCGTGACGCTGTTTCACCGTCTTACCTGCATCACGGGTGAATTATGGTCGTTCTGCAGACCTTGGATTAACGCTGAATGAGGTGTTGATTTTGAATAGTTAATCAACGTTGATGACACGATGTTGTTTCACCGTCATACCTGGCACCATGTATAAATACACACTTGTATGTTCAATTAGATCCTAGTTTGCATTTAGATCAACAGTACATGATAAAGGCTAACAATCAAATGACTGGCAGCAATGGCTTTACAATCAACTTCAATAAACTATCAAATGCTCACAACTGTAAAACAGTAGTTTTATTTTGGAAACATACTGTATAAAACAGATGAAAATAATCCCAAACTTTATGATGCAGAATATGCACGGATGTATTGATAAAAACATGTAGTAGAACAATCCAAATAGTCCAGGAAAAGATCCGTGAGAGTGATTGTGAACTTCTTTGGGATGGCACCACAAGGAGTCGTTCACTTGCAGAGCGCAAACTTCTGGAGGACACATAAGATTTAACCAGTGAGTTTAGGCATGTTCACAACGTTTCACAATAACTTTGATATTGTCAAAAATATTTAACTGAAAACTGAATGCAAAATAAATCACACAATATTTTCACTTTACAGTTCAGTAACAGTGGAGTTGGAAACAAAGTGGACAACACTATTCATTAAACATTTATTAAATGTATTCAGATGAAAGTTTACATTTCACAAATTATTCATAAGCAGTGTTTTCAGAGCCCCCAGTTACACTGTTTTAATCAGAACACTAACATTACAGTGTAGAAAAACAAGTCAAATCAAATTAAGTACATTTTTATTAAACGAAGTACAATCAAAACCTATCACAAAAGGTCAAAGCATCTCTAGCAGAAGTGACAGTGCAATGTAGCAGATGAACAATTTCTTACCAATGTTTCAAGAATAAACTGGATCCTCGATGACTCTACAAGGGGAAAGAAGAAATGGTTTACTGAAAAGTTCTTAAAAAGCAGGATTTCATTTTATACCATTTCTTTAAACCATTGGTTCTCAAACTTTCTATACCAAATACCACTTCAGAAAATATTTGTTATTAAATATTAAGTTCCACCATAATGACCAACATTAAATTTCAGCAGCGTAGTAGGCCAAACTATTCAGCTACAGCTCTACCGTTAAAAAATGAGGCAGTTTTATTCTAATAAGAATATTTATTGTTGTATATATTTATTTGTAATATTTATTTAATTTAGTGATTCACCTGCGTAACCACTAGAGAGGGTCTGACACTGAGAACCACTGCTTTAAACAATCCTCATTTTTAAATTCATTTTCATTAATTCATTAAAATTGTACCGACATTTGCACTTGCATGTTTCAGAAAACACTTTGAAACTATTATTAGAATAAAAACATATATAACACACCTAATGCATGGGATTCATATCAGGAAAATGTGGGAAAATCTCTAAAAGACAGACATTAACGCATAACTTTCCAGCAAGACAGTAGGTGAGCATCTAACTTGATCATCTGTGATAAAGCAATGCAAAATACACACACGGGTATTTATTTATCTTCTGCAGGTTACATGTCCTTTATGCTACCCATTTGTAAACTCTGGTTATACTTTACTATTTTCAAAAGATAATAAAGATAGCGATTTTCTTACCTCATTTTGCCAGTATGTTTGCAGGACCTCGCAGAACACATCTGACCCTTCTTGTGTTCACAGCTTTTGTTCTCCTTTGACATGTCACAACTCAAATTCGCTCAAAATAAAAAACAATTAACAGGCAAATATTAAATAATTCGGGACCGACTGAGTGGTCAGTTATAACGAGCAGCAGCTGAGCTCCGCCTCACTCACAGAAACACGACAATCGCGAATCATTTGAGTCAGTTCGGGAGTTCATAGCGGGATCACGAATCATATTTGACTCAGTTCGGGAGTTCGTAGCGGGATCGCGAATCATTTCACTCAGTTCGGGAGTTCGTAGCGGGATCGCGAATCATTTGAGTCAGTTCGCGAGTTCATAGCGGGATCGCGAATCATTTGACTCAGTTCGCGAGTTCATAGCGGGATCGCGAATCATTTGAGTCATTTCGCGAGTTCGTAGCGGGATCGCGAATCATTTGAGTCAATTCGCGAGTTCATAGCGGGATCGCGAATCAATTGAGTCAGTTCGCGAGTTCATAGCGGGTTCGCGAATCATTTGAGTCAGTTCGCGAGTTCGTAGCGGGATCGCGAATCATTTGAGTCATTTCGCGAGTTCGTAGCGGGATCGCGAATCATTTGAGTCAATTCGCGAGTTCATAGCGGGATCGCGAATCAATTGAGTCAGTTCGCGAGTTCATAGCGGGATCGCGAATCATTTGAGTCAGTTTGTCCAGTGTTGGGCAGTAACGTGTTATTAGTAAAAAATTAATTAATTTTGACTGAAGTGCAGCCTAACCTGCAGCAGCAACGCATTGTAGGATTGGTGGATGCCATGTATATGTACAAAAAAAGTACAAAAAAAAGCTATGTTTTTAAAATATAAACATTTTGTAATAACAATATATACTACTGATCAGTAATTTGGGGTTAGTAATTTTTTCTTTTTAAATAAAATCAATACTTTTATTCAGCAAGGATGTGTTAAATTGATAAAGTGATAGTAAAGAAAATATATTATTAGAATATATATTAGAATTTTAACTTTTTTATTTGGAATAAATGCAGTTCTTTTTAACCTTTTATTCAAATATATTAGACAGCAGAACTGTTTTCAACACTCATAATAAATCAGAATATTAGAATGATTTCTAAATGATCATGTGATCGACTGATGTTACATGTGACACTGAAGGCTGGAGTAATGATGCTGAAAATTCAGCTTTGCGTCACAGGAATAAATTATTTTTTAAAGTATATTCAAATAAAAAACTATTATTTTAAGTTATAATAATATTTCACAATATTACTGTTTTTTCTTTTTTGATTCAACGTTGAAACAACGTCGGCTACCACGGTTGAATCAACGTTGAATTACCTTTCGATTTTGCAAATTGGATTCACAGTTGAAATCGTGACGCTGTTTCACCGTCTTACCTGCATCACGGGTGAATTATGGTCGTTCTGCAGACCTTGGATTAACGCTGAATGAGGTGTTGATTTTGAATAGTTAATCAACGTTGATGACACGATGTTGTTTCACCGTCATACCTGGCACCATGTATAAATACACACTTGTATGTTCAATTAGATCCTAGTTTGCATTTAGATCAACAGTACATGATAAAGGCTAACAATCAAATGACTGGCAGCAATGGCTTTACAATCAACTTCAATAAACTATCAAATGCTCACAACTGTAAAACAGTAGTTTTATTTTGGAAACATACTGTATAAAACAGATGAAAATAATCCCAAACTTTATGATGCAGAATATGCACGGATGTATTGATAAAAACATGTAGTAGAACAATCCAAATAGTCCAGGAAAAGATCCGTGAGAGTGATTGTGAACTTCTTTGGGATGGCACCACAAGGAGTCGTTCACTTGCAGAGCGCAAACTTCTGGAGGACACATAAGATTTAACCAGTGAGTTTAGGCATGTTCACAACGTTTCACAATAACTTTGATATTGTCAAAAATATTTAACTGAAAACTGAATGCAAAATAAATCACACAATATTTTCACTTTACAGTTCAGTAACAGTGGAGTTGGAAACAAAGTGGACAACACTATTCATTAAACATTTATTAAATGTATTCAGATGAAAGTTTACATTTCACAAATTATTCATAAGCAGTGTTTTCAGAGCCCCCAGTTACACTGTTTTAATCAGAACACTAACATTACAGTGTAGAAAAACAAGTCAAATCAAATTAAGTACATTTTTATTAAACGAAGTACAATCAAAACCTATCACAAAAGGTCAAAGCATCTCTAGCAGAAGTGACAGTGCAATGTAGCAGATGAACAATTTCTTACCAATGTTTCAAGAATAAACTGGATCCTCGATGACTCTACAAGGGGAAAGAAGAAATGGTTTACTGAAAAGTTCTTAAAAAGCAGGATTTCATTTTATACCATTTCTTTAAACCATTGGTTCTCAAACTTTCTATACCAAATACCACTTCAGAAAATATTTGTTATTAAATATTAAGTTCCACCATAATGACCAACATTAAATTTCAGCAGCGTAGTAGGCCAAACTATTCAGCTACAGCTCTACCGTTAAAAAATGAGGCAGTTTTATTCTAATAAGAATATTTATTGTTGTATATATTTATTTGTAATATTTATTTAATTTAGTGATTCACCTGCGTAACCACTAGAGAGGGTCTGACACTGAGAACCACTGCTTTAAACAATCCTCATTTTTAAATTCATTTTCATTAATTCATTAAAATTGTACCGACATTTGCACTTGCATGTTTCAGAAAACACTTTGAAACTATTATTAGAATAAAAACATATATAACACACCTAATGCATGGGATTCATATCAGGAAAATGTGGGAAAATCTCTAAAAGACAGACATTAACGCATAACTTTCCAGCAAGACAGTAGGTGAGCATCTAACTTGATCATCTGTGATAAAGCAATGCAAAATACACACACGGGTATTTATTTATCTTCTGCAGGTTACATGTCCTTTATGCTACCCATTTGTAAACTCTGGTTATACTTTACTATTTTCAAAAGATAATAAAGATAGCGATTTTCTTACCTCATTTTGCCAGTATGTTTGCAGGACCTCGCAGAACACATCTGACCCTTCTTGTGTTCACAGCTTTTGTTCTCCTTTGACATGTCACAACTCAAATTCGCTCAAAATAAAAAACAATTAACAGGCAAATATTAAATAATTCGGGACCGACTGAGTGGTCAGTTATAACGAGCAGCAGCTGAGCTCCGCCTCACTCACAGAAACACGACAATCGCGAATCATTTGAGTCAGTTCGGGAGTTCATAGCGGGATCACGAATCATATTTGACTCAGTTCGGGAGTTCGTAGCGGGATCGCGAATCATTTCACTCAGTTCGGGAGTTCGTAGCGGGATCGCGAATCATTTCACTCAGTTCGCGAGTTCGTAGCGGGATCGCGAATCATTTGAGTCAGTTCGCGAGTTCATAGCGGGATCGCGAATCATTTGACTCAGTTCGCGAGTTCATAGCGGGATCGCGAATCATTTGAGTCATTTCGCGAGTTCGTAGCGGGATCGCGAATCATTTGAGTCAATTCGCGAGTTCATAGCGGGATCGCGAATCAATTGAGTCAGTTCGCGAGTTCATAGCGGGTTCGCGAATCATTTGAGTCAGTTCGCGAGTTCGTAGCGGGATCGCGAATCATTTGAGTCATTTCGCGAGTTCGTAGCGGGATCGCGAATCATTTGAGTCAATTCGCGAGTTCATAGCGGGATCGCGAATCAATTGAGTCAGTTCGCGAGTTCATAGCGGGATCGCGAATCATTTGAGTCAGTTTGTCCAGTGTTGGGCAGTAACGTGTTATTAGTAAAAAATTAATTAATTTTGACTGAAGTGCAGCCTAACCTGCAGCAGCAACGCATTGTAGGATTGGTGGATGCCATGTATATGTACAAAAAAAGTACAAAAAAAGCTATGTTTTTAAAATATAAACATTTTGTAATAACAATATATACTACTGATCAGTAATTTGGGGTTAGTAATTTTTTCTTTTTAAATAAAATCAATACTTTTATTCAGCAAGGATGTGTTAAATTGATAAAGTGATAGTAAAGAAAATATATTATTAGAATATATATTAGAATTTTAACTTTTTTATTTGGAATAAATGCAGTTCTTTTTAACCTTTTATTCAAATATATTAGACAGCAGAAATGTTTTCAACACTCATAATAAATCAGAATATTAGAATGATTTCTAAATGATCATGTGATCGACTGATGTTACATGTGACACTGAAGGCTGGAGTAATGATGCTGAAAATTCAGCTTTGCGTCACAGGAATAAATTATTTTTTAAAGTATATTCAAATAAAAAACTATTATTTTAAGTTATAATAATATTTCACAATATTACTGTTTTTTCTTTTTTGATTCAACGTTGAAACAACGTCGGCTACCACGGTTGAATCAACGTTGAATTACCTTTCGATTTTGCAAATTGGATTCACAGTTGAAATCGTGACGCTGTTTCACCGTCTTACCTGCATCACGGGTGAATTATGGTCGTTCTGCAGACCTTGGATTAACGCTGAATGAGGTGTTGATTTTGAATAGTTAATCAACGTTGATGACACGATGTTGTTTCACCGTCATACCTGGCACCATGTATAAATACACACTTGTATGTTCAATTAGATCCTAGTTTGCATTTAGATCAACAGTACATGATAAAGGCTAACAATCAAATGACTGGCAGCAATGGCTTTACAATCAACTTCAATAAACTATCAAATGCTCACAACTGTAAAACAGTAGTTTTATTTTGGAAACATACTGTATAAAACAGATGAAAATAATCCCAAACTTTATGATGCAGAATATGCACGGATGTATTGATAAAAACATGTAGTAGAACAATCCAAATAGTCCAGGAAAAGATCCGTGAGAGTGATTGTGAACTTCTTTGGGATGGCACCACAAGGAGTCGTTCACTTGCAGAGCGCAAACTTCTGGAGGACACATAAGATTTAACCAGTGAGTTTAGGCATGTTCACAACGTTTCACAATAACTTTGATATTGTCAAAAATATTTAACTGAAAACTGAATGCAAAATAAATCACACAATATTTTCACTTTACAGTTCAGTAACAGTGGAGTTGGAAACAAAGTGGACAACACTATTCATTAAACATTTATTAAATGTATTCAGATGAAAGTTTACATTTCACAAATTATTCATAAGCAGTGTTTTCAGAGCCCCCAGTTACACTGTTTTAATCAGAACACTAACATTACAGTGTAGAAAAACAAGTCAAATCAAATTAAGTACATTTTTATTAAACGAAGTACAATCAAAACCTATCACAAAAGGTCAAAGCATCTCTAGCAGAAGTGACAGTGCAATGTAGCAGATGAACAATTTCTTACCAATGTTTCAAGAATAAACTGGATCCTCGATGACTCTACAAGGGGAAAGAAGAAATGGTTTACTGAAAAGTTCTTAAAAAGCAGGATTTCATTTTATACCATTTCTTTAAACCATTGGTTCTCAAACTTTCTATACCAAATACCACTTCAGAAAATATTTGTTATTAAATATTAAGTTCCACCATAATGACCAACATTAAATTTCAGCAGCGTAGTAGGCCAAACTATTCAGCTACAGCTCTACCGTTAAAAAATGAGGCAGTTTTATTCTAATAAGAATATTTATTGTTGTATATATTTATTTGTAATATTTATTTAATTTAGTGATTCACCTGCGTAACCACTAGAGAGGGTCTGACACTGAGAACCACTGCTTTAAACAATCCTCATTTTTAAATTCATTTTCATTAATTCATTAAAATTGTACCGACATTTGCACTTGCATGTTTCAGAAAACACTTTGAAACTATTATTAGAATAAAAACATATATAACACACCTAATGCATGGGATTCATATCAGGAAAATGTGGGAAAATCTCTAAAAGACAGACATTAACGCATAACTTTCCAGCAAGACAGTAGGTGAGCATCTAACTTGATCATCTGTGATAAAGCAATGCAAAATACACACACGGGTATTTATTTATCTTCTGCAGGTTACATGTCCTTTATGCTACCCATTTGTAAACTCTGGTTATACTTTACTATTTTCAAAAGATAATAAAGATAGCTATTTTCTTACCTCATTTTGCCAGTATGTTTGCAGGACCTCGCAGAACACATCTGACCCTTCTTGTGTTCACAGCTTTTGTTCTCCTTTGACATGTCACAACTCAAATTCGCTCAAAATAAAAAACAATTAACAGGCAAATATTAAATAATTCGGGACCGACTGAGTGGTCAGTTATAACGAGCAGCAGCTGAGCTCCGCCTCACTCACAGAAACACGACAATCGCGAATCATTTGAGTCAGTTCGGGAGTTCATAGCGGGATCGCGAATCATATTTGACTCAGTTCGGGAGTTCGTAGCGGGATCGCGAATCATTTCACTCAGTTCGGGAGTTCGTAGCGGGATCGCGAATCATTTGAGTCAGTTCGCGAGTTCATAGCGGGATCGCGAATCATTTGACTCAGTTCGCGAGTTCGTAGCGGGATCGCGAATCATTTGAGTCATTTCGCGAGTTCGTAGCGGGATCGCGAATCATTTGAGTCAATTCGCGAGTTCATAGCGGGATCGCGAATCAATTGAGTCAGTTCGCGAGTTCATAGCGGGTTCGCGAATCATTTGAGTCAGTTCGCGAGTTCGTAGCAGGATGGCGAATCATTTGAGTCAATTCGCGAGTTCATAGCGGGATCGCGAATCATTTGAGTCAATTCGCGAGTTCATAGCGGGATCGCGAATCAATTGAGTCAGTTCGCGAGTTCATAGCGGGATCGCGAATCATTTGAGTCAGTTTGTCCAGTGTTGGGCAGTAACGTGTTATTAGTAAAAAATTAATTAATTTTGACTGAAGTGCAGCCTAACCTGCAGCAGCAACGCATTGTAGGATTGGTGGATGCCATGTATATGTACAAAAAAAGTACAAAAAAAAGCTATGTTTTTAAAATATAAACATTTTGTAATAACAATATATACTACTGATCAGTAATTTGGGGTTAGTAATTTTTTCTTTTTAAATAAAATCAATACTTTTATTCAGCAAGGATGTGTTAAATTGATAAAGTGATAGTAAAGAAAATATATTATTAGAATATATATTAGAATTTTAACTTTTTTATTTGGAATAAATGCAGTTCTTTTTAACCTTTTATTCAAATATATTAGACAGCAGAAATGTTTTCAACACTCATAATAAATCAGAATATTAGAATGATTTCTAAATGATCATGTGATCGACTGATGTTACATGTGACACTGAAGGCTGGAGTAATGATGCTGAAAATTCAGCTTTGCGTCACAGGAATAAATTATTTTTTAAAGTATATTCAAATAAAAAACTATTATTTTAAGTTATAATAATATTTCACAATATTACTGTTTTTTCTTTTTTGATTCAACGTTGAAACAACGTCGGCTACCACGGTTGAATCAACGTTGAATTACCTTTCGATTTTGCAAATTGGATTCACAGTTGAAATCGTGACGCTGTTTCACCGTCTTACCTGCATCACGGGTGAATTATGGTCGTTCTGCAGACCTTGGATTAACGCTGAATGAGGTGTTGATTTTGAATAGTTAATCAACGTTGATGACACGATGTTGTTTCACCGTCATACCTGGCACCATGTATAAATACACACTTGTATGTTCAATTAGATCCTAGTTTGCATTTAGATCAACAGTACATGATAAAGGCTAACAATCAAATGACTGGCAGCAATGGCTTTACAATCAACTTCAATAAACTATCAAATGCTCACAACTGTAAAACAGTAGTTTTATTTTGGAAACATACTGTATAAAACAGATGAAAATAATCCCAAACTTTATGATGCAGAATATGCACGGATGTATTGATAAAAACATGTAGTAGAACAATCCAAATAGTCCAGGAAAAGATCCGTGAGAGTGATTGTGAACTTCTTTGGGATGGCACCACAAGGAGTCGTTCACTTGCAGAGCGCAAACTTCTGGAGGACACATAAGATTTAACCAGTGAGTTTAGGCATGTTCACAACGTTTCACAATAACTTTGATATTGTCAAAAATATTTAACTGAAAACTGAATGCAAAATAAATCACACAATATTTTCACTTTACAGTTCAGTAACAGTGGAGTTGGAAACAAAGTGGACAACACTATTCATTAAACATTTATTAAATGTATTCAGATGAAAGTTTACATTTCACAAATTATTCATAAGCAGTGTTTTCAGAGCCCCCAGTTACACTGTTTTAATCAGAACACTAACATTACAGTGTAGAAAAACAAGTCAAATCAAATTAAGTACATTTTTATTAAACGAAGTACAATCAAAACCTATCACAAAAGGTCAAAGCATCTCTAGCAGAAGTGACAGTGCAATGTAGCAGATGAACAATTTCTTACCAATGTTTCAAGAATAAACTGGATCCTCGATGACTCTACAAGGGGAAAGAAGAAATGGTTTACTGAAAAGTTCTTAAAAAGCAGGATTTCATTTTATACCATTTCTTTAAACCATTGGTTCTCAAACTTTCTATACCAAATACCACTTCAGAAAATATTTGTTATTAAATATTAAGTTCCACCATAATGACCAACATTAAATGTCAGCAGCGTAGTAGGCCAAACTATTCAGCTACAGCTCTACCGTTAAAAAATGAGGCAGTTTTATTCTAATAAGAATATTTATTGTTGTATATATTTATTTGTAATATTTATTTAATTTAGTGATTCACCTGCGTAACCACTAGAGAGGGTCTGACACTGAGAACCACTGCTTTAAACAATCCTCATTTTTAAATTCATTTTCATTAATTCATTAAAATTGTACCGACATTTGCACTTGCATGTTTCAGAAAACACTTTGAAACTATTATTAGAATAAAAACATATATAACACACCTAATGCATGGGATTCATATCAGGAAAATGTGGGAAAATCTCTAAAAGACAGACATTAACGCATAACTTTCCAGCAAGACAGTAGGTGAGCATCTAACTTGATCATCTGTGATAAAGCAATGCAAAATACACACACGGGTATTTATTTATCTTCTGCAGGTTACATGTCCTTTATGCTACCCATTTGTAAACTCTGGTTATACTTTACTATTTTCAAAAGATAATAAAGATAGCGATTTTCTTACCTCATTTTGCCAGTATGTTTGCAGGACCTCGCAGAACACATCTGACCCTTCTTGTGTTCACAGCTTTTGTTCTCCTTTGACATGTCACAACTCAAATTCGCTCAAAATAAAAAACAATTAACAGGCAAATATTAAATAATTCGGGACCGACTGAGTGGTCAGTTATAACGAGCAGCAGCTGAGCTCCGCCTCACTCACAGAAACACGACAATCGCGAATCATTTGAGTCAGTTCGGGAGTTCATAGCGGGATCACGAATCATATTTGACTCAGTTCGGGAGTTCGTAGCGGGATCGCGAATCATTTCACTCAGTTCGGGAGTTCGTAGCGGGATCGCGAATCATTTCACTCAGTTCGCGAGTTCGTAGCGGGATCGCGAATCATTTGAGTCAGTTCGCGAGTTCGTAGCGGGATCGCGAATCATTTGAGTCAGTTCGCGAGTTCGTAGCGGGATCGCGAATCATTTGAGTCAATTCGCGAGTTCGTAGCGGGATCGCGAATCATTTGAGTCAATTCGAGAGTTCATAGCGGGATCGCGAATCAATTGAGTCAGTTCGCGAGTTCGTAGCGGGTTCGCGAATCATTTGAGTCAGTTCGCGAGTTCGTAGCGGGATCGCGAATCATTTGAGTCAATTCGCGAGTTCATAGCGGGATCGCGAATCATTTGAGTCAATTCGCGAGTTCATAGCGGGATCGCGAATCATTTGAGTCAGTTTGTCCAGTGTTGGGCAGTAACGTGTTATTAGTAAAAAATTAATTAATTTTGACTGAAGTGCAGCCTAACCTGCAGCAGCAACGCATTGTAGGATTGGTGGATGCCATGTATATGTACAAAAAAAGTACAAAAAAAGCTATGTTTTTAAAATATAAACATTTTGTAATAACAATATATACTACTGATCAGTAATTTGGGGTTAGTAATTTTTTCTTTTTAAATAAAATCAATACTTTTATTCAGCAAGGATGTGTTAAATTGATAAAGTGATAGTAAAGAAAATATATTATTAGAATATATATTAGAATTTTAACTTTTTTATTTGGAATAAATGCAGTTCTTTTTAACCTTTTATTCAAATATATTAGACAGCAGAAATGTTTTCAACACTCATAATAAATCAGAATATTAGAATGATTTCTAAATGATCATGTGATCGACTGATGTTACATGTGACACTGAAGGCTGGAGTAATGATGCTGAAAATTCAGCTTTGCGTCACAGGAATAAATTATTTTTTAAAGTATATTCAAATAAAAAACTATTATTTTAAGTTATAATAATATTTCACAATATTACTGTTTTTTCTTTTTTGATTCAACGTTGAAACAACGTCGGCTACCACGGTTGAATCAACGTTGAATTACCTTTCGATTTTGCAAATTGGATTCACAGTTGAAATCGTGACGCTGTTTCACCGTCTTACCTGCATCACGGGTGAATTATGGTCGTTCTGCAGACCTTGGATTAACGCTGAATGAGGTGTTGATTTTGAATAGTTAATCAACGTTGATGACACGATGTTGTTTCACCGTCATACCTGGCACCATGTATAAATACACACTTGTATGTTCAATTAGATCCTAGTTTGCATTTAGATCAACAGTACATGATAAAGGCTAACAATCAAATGACTGGCAGCAATGGCTTTACAATCAACTTCAATAAACTATCAAATGCTCACAACTGTAAAACAGTAGTTTTATTTTGGAAACATACTGTATAAAACAGATGAAAATAATCCCAAACTTTATGATGCAGAATATGCACGGATGTATTGATAAAAACATGTAGTAGAACAATCCAAATAGTCCAGGAAAAGATCCGTGAGAGTGATTGTGAACTTCTTTGGGATGGCACCACAAGGAGTCGTTCACTTGCAGAGCGCAAACTTCTGGAGGACACATAAGATTTAACCAGTGAGTTTAGGCATGTTCACAACGTTTCACAATAACTTTGATATTGTCAAAAATATTTAACTGAAAACTGAATGCAAAATAAATCACACAATATTTTCACTTTACAGTTCAGTAACAGTGGAGTTGGAAACAAAGTGGACAACACTATTCATTAAACATTTATTAAATGTATTCAGATGAAAGTTTACATTTCACAAATTATTCATAAGCAGTGTTTTCAGAGCCCCCAGTTACACTGTTTTAATCAGAACACTAACATTACAGTGTAGAAAAACAAGTCAAATCAAATTAAGTACATTTTTATTAAACGAAGTACAATCAAAACCTATCACAAAAGGTCAAAGCATCTCTAGCAGAAGTGACAGTGCAATGTAGCAGATGAACAATTTCTTACCAATGTTTCAAGAATAAACTGGATCCTCGATGACTCTACAAGGGGAAAGAAGAAATGGTTTACTGAAAAGTTCTTAAAAAGCAGGATTTCATTTTATACCATTTCTTTAAACCATTGGTTCTCAAACTTTCTATACCAAATACCACTTCAGAAAATATTTGTTATTAAATATTAAGTTCCACCATAATGACCAACATTAAATGTCAGCAGCGTAGTAGGCCAAACTATTCAGCTACAGCTCTACCGTTAAAAAATGAGGCAGTTTTATTCTAATAAGAATATTTATTGTTGTATATATTTATTTGTAATATTTATTTAATTTAGTGATTCACCTGCGTAACCACTAGAGAGGGTCTGACACTGAGAACCACTGCTTTAAACAATCCTCATTTTTAAATTCATTTTCATTAATTCATTAAAATTGTACCGACATTTGCACTTGCATGTTTCAGAAAACACTTTGAAACTATTATTAGAATAAAAACATATATAACACACCTAATGCATGGGATTCATATCAGGAAAATGTGGGAAAATCTCTAAAAGACAGACATTAACGCATAACTTTCCAGCAAGACAGTAGGTGAGCATCTAACTTGATCATCTGTGATAAAGCAATGCAAAATACACACACGGGTATTTATTTATCTTCTGCAGGTTACATGTCCTTTATGCTACCCATTTGTAAACTCTGGTTATACTTTACTATTTTCAAAAGATAATAAAGATAGCTATTTTCTTACCTCATTTTGCCAGTATGTTTGCAGGACCTCGCAGAACACATCTGACCCTTCTTGTGTTCACAGCTTTTGTTCTCCTTTGACATGTCACAACTCAAATTCGCTCAAAATAAAAAACAATTAACAGGCAAATATTAAATAATTCGGGACCGACTGAGTGGTCAGTTATAACGAGCAGCAGCTGAGCTCCGCCTCACTCACAGAAACACGACAATCGCGAATCATTTGAGTCAGTTCGGGAGTTCATAGCGGGATCGCGAATCATATTTGACTCAGTTCGGGAGTTCGTAGCGGGATCGCGAATCATTTCACTCAGTTCGGGAGTTCGTAGCGGGATCGCGAATCATTTGAGTCAGTTCGCGAGTTCATAGCGGGATCGCGAATCATTTGACTCAGTTCGCGAGTTCGTAGCGGGATCGCGAATCATTTGAGTCATTTCGCGAGTTCGTAGCGGGATCGCGAATCATTTGAGTCAATTCGCGAGTTCATAGCGGGATCGCGAATCAATTGAGTCAGTTCGCGAGTTCATAGCGGGTTCGCAAATCATTTGAGTCAGTTCGCGAGTTCGTAGCAGGATGGCGAATCATTTGAGTCAATTCGCGAGTTCATAGCGGGATCGCGAATCATTTGAGTCAATTCGCGAGTTCATAGCGGGATCGCGAATCAATTGAGTCAGTTCGCGAGTTCATAGCGGGATCGCGAATCATTTGAGTCAGTTTGTCCAGTGTTGGGCAGTAACGTGTTATTAGTAAAAAATTAATTAATTTTGACTGAAGTGCAGCCTAACCTGCTGCAGCAACGCATTGTAGGATTGGTGGATGCCATGTATATGTACAAAAAAAGTACAAAAAAAAGCTATGTTTTTAAAATATAAACATTTTGTAATAACAATATATACTACTGATCAGTAATTTGGGGTTAGTAATTTTTTCTTTTTAAATAAAATCAATACTTTTATTCAGCAAGGATGTGTTAAATTGATAAAGTGATAGTAAAGAAAATATATTATTAGAATATATATTAGAATTTTAACTTTTTTATTTGGAATAAATGCAGTTCTTTTTAACCTTTTATTCAAATATATTAGACAGCAGAAATGTTTTCAACACTCATAATAAATCAGAATATTAGAATGATTTCTAAATGATCATGTGATCGACTGATGTTACATGTGACACTGAAGGCTGGAGTAATGATGCTGAAAATTCAGCTTTGCGTCACAGGAATAAATTATTTTTTAAAGTATATTCAAATAAAAAACTATTATTTTAAGTTATAATAATATTTCACAATATTACTGTTTTTTCTTTTTTGATTCAACGTTGAAACAACGTCGGCTACCACGGTTGAATCAACGTTGAATTACCTTTCGATTTTGCAAATTGGATTCACAGTTGAAATCGTGACGCTGTTTCACCGTCTTACCTGCATCACGGGTGAATTATGGTCGTTCTGCAGACCTTGGATTAACGCTGAATGAGGTGTTGATTTTGAATAGTTAATCAACGTTGATGACACGATGTTGTTTCACCGTCATACCTGGCACCATGTATAAATACACACTTGTATGTTCAATTAGATCCTAGTTTGCATTTAGATCAACAGTACATGATAAAGGCTAACAATCAAATGACTGGCAGCAATGGCTTTACAATCAACTTCAATAAACTATCAAATGCTCACAACTGTAAAACAGTAGTTTTATTTTGGAAACATACTGTATAAAACAGATGAAAATAATCCCAAACTTTATGATGCAGAATATGCACGGATGTATTGATAAAAACATGTAGTAGAACAATCCAAATAGTCCAGGAAAAGATCCGTGAGAGTGATTGTGAACTTCTTTGGGATGGCACCACAAGGAGTCGTTCACTTGCAGAGCGCAAACTTCTGGAGGACACATAAGATTTAACCAGTGAGTTTAGGCATGTTCACAACGTTTCACAATAACTTTGATATTGTCAAAAATATTTAACTGAAAACTGAATGCAAAATAAATCACACAATATTTTCACTTTACAGTTCAGTAACAGTGGAGTTGGAAACAAAGTGGACAACACTATTCATTAAACATTTATTAAATGTATTCAGATGAAAGTTTACATTTCACAAATTATTCATAAGCAGTGTTTTCAGAGCCCCCAGTTACACTGTTTTAATCAGAACACTAACATTACAGTGTAGAAAAACAAGTCAAATCAAATTAAGTACATTTTTATTAAACGAAGTACAATCAAAACCTATCACAAAAGGTCAAAGCATCTCTAGCAGAAGTGACAGTGCAATGTAGCAGATGAACAATTTCTTACCAATGTTTCAAGAATAAACTGGATCCTCGATGACTCTACAAGGGGAAAGAAGAAATGGTTTACTGAAAAGTTCTTAAAAAGCAGGATTTCATTTTATACCATTTCTTTAAACCATTGGTTCTCAAACTTTCTATACCAAATACCACTTCAGAAAATATTTGTTATTAAATATTAAGTTCCACCATAATGACCAACATTAAATGTCAGCAGCGTAGTAGGCCAAACTATTCAGCTACAGCTCTACCGTTAAAAAATGAGGCAGTTTTATTCTAATAAGAATATTTATTGTTGTATATATTTATTTGTAATATTTATTTAATTTAGTGATTCACCTGCGTAACCACTAGAGAGGGTCTGACACTGAGAACCACTGCTTTAAACAATCCTCATTTTTAAATTCATTTTCATTAATTCATTAAAATTGTACCGACATTTGCACTTGCATGTTTCAGAAAACACTTTGAAACTATTATTAGAATAAAAACATATATAACACACCTAATGCATGGGATTCATATCAGGAAAATGTGGGAAAATCTCTAAAAGACAGACATTAACGCATAACTTTCCAGCAAGACAGTAGGTGAGCATCTAACTTGATCATCTGTGATAAAGCAATGCAAAATACACACACGGGTATTTATTTATCTTCTGCAGGTTACATGTCCTTTATGCTACCCATTTGTAAACTCTGGTTATACTTTACTATTTTCAAAAGATAATAAAGATAGCGATTTTCTTACCTCATTTTGCCAGTATGTTTGCAGGACCTCGCAGAACACATCTGACCCTTCTTGTGTTCACAGCTTTTGTTCTCCTTTGACATGTCACAACTCAAATTCGCTCAAAATAAAAAACAATTAACAGGCAAATATTAAATAATTCGGGACCGACTGAGTGGTCAGTTATAACGAGCAGCAGCTGAGCTCCGCCTCACTCACAGAAACACGACAATCGCGAATCATTTGAGTCAGTTCGGGAGTTCATAGCGGGATCGCGAATCATATTTGACTCAGTTCGGGAGTTCGTAGCGGGATCGCGAATCATTTCACTCAGTTCGGGAGTTCGTAGCGGGATCGCGAATCATTTCACTCAGTTCGCGAGTTCGTAGCGGGATCGCGAATCATTTGAGTCAGTTCGCGAGTTCATAGCGGGATCGCGAATCATTTGACTCAGTTCGCGAGTTCGTAGCGGGATCGCGAATCATTTGAGTCATTTCGCGAGTTCGTAGCGGGATCGCGAATCATTTGAGTCAATTCGCGAGTTCATAGCGGGATCGCGAATCAATTGAGTCAGTTCGCGAGTTCGTAGCGGGTTCGCGAATCATTTGAGTCAGTTCGCGAGTTCGTAGCGGGATCGCGAATCATTTGAGTCAATTCGCGAGTTCATAGCGGGATCGCGAATCAATTGAGTCAGTTCGCGAGTTCATAGCGGGATCGCGAATCATTTGAGTCAGTTTGTCCAGTGTTGGGCAGTAACGTGTTATTAGTAAAAAATTAATTAATTTTGACTGAAGTGCAGCCTAACCTGCAGCAGCAACGCATTGTAGGATTGGTGGATGCCATGTATATGTACAAAAAAAGTACAAAAAAAGCTATGTTTTTAAAATATAAACATTTTGTAATAACAATATATACTACTGATCAGTAATTTGGGGTTAGTAATTTTTTCTTTTTAAATAAAATCAATACTTTTATTCAGCAAGGATGTGTTAAATTGATAAAGTGATAGTAAAGAAAATATATTATTAGAATATATATTAGAATTTTAACTTTTTTATTTGGAATAAATGCAGTTCTTTTTAACCTTTTATTCAAATATATTAGACAGCAGAAATGTTTTCAACACTCATAATAAATCAGAATATTAGAATGATTTCTAAATGATCATGTGATCGACTGATGTTACATGTGACACTGAAGGCTGGAGTAATGATGCTGAAAATTCAGCTTTGCGTCACAGGAATAAATTATTTTTTAAAGTATATTCAAATAAAAAACTATTATTTTAAGTTATAATAATATTTCACAATATTACTGTTTTTTCTTTTTTGATTCAACGTTGAAACAACGTCGGCTACCACGGTTGAATCAACGTTGAATTACCTTTCGATTTTGCAAATTGGATTCACAGTTGAAATCGTGACGCTGTTTCACCGTCTTACCTGCATCACGGGTGAATTATGGTCGTTCTGCAGACCTTGGATTAACGCTGAATGAGGTGTTGATTTTGAATAGTTAATCAACGTTGATGACACGATGTTGTTTCACCGTCATACCTGGCACCATGTATAAATACACACTTGTATGTTCAATTAGATCCTAGTTTGCATTTAGATCAACAGTACATGATAAAGGCTAACAATCAAATGACTGGCAGCAATGGCTTTACAATCAACTTCAATAAACTATCAAATGCTCACAACTGTAAAACAGTAGTTTTATTTTGGAAACATACTGTATAAAACAGATGAAAATAATCCCAAACTTTATGATGCAGAATATGCACGGATGTATTGATAAAAACATGTAGTAGAACAATCCAAATAGTCCAGGAAAAGATCCGTGAGAGTGATTGTGAACTTCTTTGGGATGGCACCACAAGGAGTCGTTCACTTGCAGAGCGCAAACTTCTGGAGGACACATAAGATTTAACCAGTGAGTTTAGGCATGTTCACAACGTTTCACAATAACTTTGATATTGTCAAAAATATTTAACTGAAAACTGAATGCAAAATAAATCACACAATATTTTCACTTTACAGTTCAGTAACAGTGGAGTTGGAAACAAAGTGGACAACACTATTCATTAAACATTTATTAAATGTATTCAGATGAAAGTTTACATTTCACAAATTATTCATAAGCAGTGTTTTCAGAGCCCCCAGTTACACTGTTTTAATCAGAACACTAACATTACAGTGTAGAAAAACAAGTCAAATCAAATTAAGTACATTTTTATTAAACGAAGTACAATCAAAACCTATCACAAAAGGTCAAAGCATCTCTAGCAGAAGTGACAGTGCAATGTAGCAGATGAACAATTTCTTACCAATGTTTCAAGAATAAACTGGATCCTCGATGACTCTACAAGGGGAAAGAAGAAATGGTTTACTGAAAAGTTCTTAAAAAGCAGGATTTCATTTTATACCATTTCTTTAAACCATTGGTTCTCAAACTTTCTATACCAAATACCACTTCAGAAAATATTTGTTATTAAATATTAAGTTCCACCATAATGACCAACATTAAATGTCAGCAGCGTAGTAGGCCAAACTATTCAGCTACAGCTCTACCGTTAAAAAATGAGGCAGTTTTATTCTAATAAGAATATTTATTGTTGTATATATTTATTTGTAATATTTATTTAATTTAGTGATTCACCTGCGTAACCACTAGAGAGGGTCTGACACTGAGAACCACTGCTTTAAACAATCCTCATTTTTAAATTCATTTTCATTAATTCATTAAAATTGTACCGACATTTGCACTTGCATGTTTCAGAAAACACTTTGAAACTATTATTAGAATAAAAACATATATAACACACCTAATGCATGGGATTCATATCAGGAAAATGTGGGAAAATCTCTAAAAGACAGACATTAACGCATAACTTTCCAGCAAGACAGTAGGTGAGCATCTAACTTGATCATCTGTGATAAAGCAATGCAAAATACACACACGGGTATTTATTTATCTTCTGCAGGTTACATGTCCTTTATGCTACCCATTTGTAAACTCTGGTTATACTTTACTATTTTCAAAAGATAATAAAGATAGCTATTTTCTTACCTCATTTTGCCAGTATGTTTGCAGGACCTCGCAGAACACATCTGACCCTTCTTGTGTTCACAGCTTTTGTTCTCCTTTGACATGTCACAACTCAAATTCGCTCAAAATAAAAAACAATTAACAGGCAAATATTAAATAATTCGGGACCGACTGAGTGGTCAGTTATAACGAGCAGCAGCTGAGCTCCGCCTCACTCACAGAAACACGACAATCGCGAATCATTTGAGTCAGTTCGGGAGTTCATAGCGGGATCGCGAATCATATTTGACTCAGTTCGGGAGTTCGTAGCGGGATCGCGAATCATTTCACTCAGTTCGGGAGTTCGTAGCGGGATCGCGAATCATTTCACTCCGTTCGCGAGTTC
This sequence comes from Carassius auratus, assembly GCF_003368295.1. Lineage (NCBI taxonomy): Eukaryota > Metazoa > Chordata > Actinopteri > Cypriniformes > Cyprinidae > Carassius > Carassius auratus. The sequence goes on from NW_020524639.1 coordinate 31,197, forward strand.
GTAGCGGGATCGCGAATCATTTGAGTCAGTTCGCGAGTTCATAGCGGGATCGCGAATCATTTGACTCAGTTCGCGAGTTCATAGCGGGATCGCGAATCATTTGAGTCATTTCGCGAGTTCGTAGCGGGATCGCGAATCATTTGAGTCAATTCGCGAGTTCATAGCGGGATCGCGAATCAATTGAGTCAGTTCGCGAGTTCATAGCGGGTTCGCGAATCATTTGAGTCAGATCGCGAGTTCGTAGCGGGATCGCGAATCATTTGAGTCATTTCGCGAGTTCGTAGCGGGATCGCGAATCATTTGAGTCAATTCGCGAGTTCATAGCGGGATCGCGAATCAATTGAGTCAGTTCGCGAGTTCATAGCGGGATCGCGAATCATTTGAGTCAGTTTGTCCAGTGTTGGGCAGTAACGTGTTATTAGTAAAAAATTAATTAATTTTGACTGAAGTGCAGCCTAACCTGCAGCAGCAACGCATTGTAGGATTGGTGGATGCCATGTATATGTACAAAAAAAGTACAAAAAAAAGCTATGTTTTTAAAATATAAACATTTTGTAATAACAATATATACTACTGATCAGTAATTTGGGGTTAGTAATTTTTTCTTTTTAAATAAAATCAATACTTTTATTCAGCAAGGATGTGTTAAATTGATAAAGTGATAGTAAAGAAAATATATTATTAGAATATATATTAGAATTTTAACTTTTTTATTTGGAATAAATGCAGTTCTTTTTAACCTTTTATTCAAATATATTAGACAGCAGAAATGTTTTCAACACTCATAATAAATCAGAATATTAGAATGATTTCTAAATGATCATGTGATCGACTGATGTTACATGTGACACTGAAGGCTGGAGTAATGATGCTGAAAATTCAGCTTTGCGTCACAGGAATAAATTATTTTTTAAAGTATATTCAAATAAAAAACTATTATTTTAAGTTATAATAATATTTCACAATATTACTGTTTTTTCTTTTTTGATTCAACGTTGAAACAACGTCGGCTACCACGGTTGAATCAACGTTGAATTACCTTTCGATTTTGCAAATTGGATTCACAGTTGAAATCGTGACGCTGTTTCACCGTCTTACCTGCATCACGGGTGAATTATGGTCGTTCTGCAGACCTTGGATTAACGCTGAATGAGGTGTTGATTTTGAATAGTTAATCAACGTTGATGACACGATGTTGTTTCACCGTCATACCTGGCACCATGTATAAATACACACTTGTATGTTCAATTAGATCCTAGTTTGCATTTAGATCAACAGTACATGATAAAGGCTAACAATCAAATGACTGGCAGCAATGGCTTTACAATCAACTTCAATAAACTATCAAATGCTCACAACTGTAAAACAGTAGTTTTATTTTGGAAACATACTGTATAAAACAGATGAAAATAATCCCAAACTTTATGATGCAGAATATGCACGGATGTATTGATAAAAACATGTAGTAGAACAATCCAAATAGTCCAGGAAAAGATCCGTGAGAGTGATTGTGAACTTCTTTGGGATGGCACCACAAGGAGTCGTTCACTTGCAGAGCGCAAACTTCTGGAGGACACATAAGATTTAACCAGTGAGTTTAGGCATGTTCACAACGTTTCACAATAACTTTGATATTGTCAAAAATATTTAACTGAAAACTGAATGCAAAATAAATCACACAATATTTTCACTTTACAGTTCAGTAACAGTGGAGTTGGAAACAAAGTGGACAACACTATTCATTAAACATTTATTAAATGTATTCAGATGAAAGTTTACATTTCACAAATTATTCATAAGCAGTGTTTTCAGAGCCCCCAGTTACACTGTTTTAATCAGAACACTAACATTACAGTGTAGAAAAACAAGTCAAATCAAATTAAGTACATTTTTATTAAACGAAGTACAATCAAAACCTATCACAAAAGGTCAAAGCATCTCTAGCAGAAGTGACAGTGCAATGTAGCAGATGAACAATTTCTTACCAATGTTTCAAGAATAAACTGGATCCTCGATGACTCTACAAGGGGAAAGAAGAAATGGTTTACTGAAAAGTTCTTAAAAAGCAGGATTTCATTTTATACCATTTCTTTAAACCATTGGTTCTCAAACTTTCTATACCAAATACCACTTCAGAAAATATTTGTTATTAAATATTAAGTTCCACCATAATGACCAACATTAAATGTCAGCAGCGTAGTAGGCCAAACTATTCAGCTACAGCTCTACCGTTAAAAAATGAGGCAGTTTTATTCTAATAAGAATATTTATTGTTGTATATATTTATTTGTAATATTTATTTAATTTAGTGATTCACCTGCGTAACCACTAGAGAGGGTCTGACACTGAGAACCACTGCTTTAAACAATCCTCATTTTTAAATTCATTTTCATTAATTCATTAAAATTGTACCGACATTTGCACTTGCATGTTTCAGAAAACACTTTGAAACTATTATTAGAATAAAAACATATATAACACACCTAATGCATGGGATTCATATCAGGAAAATGTGGGAAAATCTCTAAAAGACAGACATTAACGCATAACTTTCCAGCAAGACAGTAGGTGAGCATCTAACTTGATCATCTGTGATAAAGCAATGCAAAATACACACACGGGTATTTATTTATCTTCTGCAGGTTACATGTCCTTTATGCTACCCATTTGTAAACTCTGGTTATACTTTACTATTTTCAAAAGATAATAAAGATAGCTATTTTCTTACCTCATTTTGCCAGTATGTTTGCAGGACCTCGCAGAACACATCTGACCCTTCTTGTGTTCACAGCTTTTGTTCTCCTTTGACATGTCACAACTCAAATTCGCTCAAAATAAAAAACAATTAACAGGCAAATATTAAATAATTCGGGACCGACTGAGTGGTCAGTTATAACGAGCAGCAGCTGAGCTCCGCCTCACTCACAGAAACACGACAATCGCGAATCATTTGAGTCAGTTCGGGAGTTCATAGCGGGATCGCGAATCATATTTGACTCAGTTCGGGAGTTCGTAGCGGGATCGCGAATCATTTCACTCAGTTCGGGAGTTCGTAGCGGGATCGCGAATCATTTCACTCCGTTCGCGAGTTCGTAGCGGGATCGCGAATCATTTGAGTCAGTTCGCGAGTTCATAGCGGGATCGCGAATCATTTGACTCAGTTCGCGAGTTCATAGCGGGATCGCGAATCATTTGAGTCATTTCGCGAGTTCGTAGCGGGATCGCGAATCATTTGAGTCAATTCGCGAGTTCATAGCGGGATCGCGAATCAATTGAGTCAGTTCGCGAGTTCATAGCGGGTTCGCGAATCATTTGAGTCAGTTCGCGAGTTCGTAGCGGGATCGCGAATCATTTGAGTCAATTCGCGAGTTCATAGCGGGATCGCGAATCAATTGAGTCAGTTCGCGAGTTCATAGCGGGATCGCGAATCATTTGAGTCAGTTTGTCCAGTGTTGGGCAGTAACGTGTTATTAGTAAAAAATTAATTAATTTTGACTGAAGTGCAGCCTAACCTGCAGCAGCAACGCATTGTAGGATTGGTGGATGCCATGTATATGTACAAAAAAAGTACAAAAAAAAGCTATGTTTTTAAAATATAAACATTTTGTAATAACAATATATACTACTGATCAGTAATTTGGGGTTAGTAATTTTTTCTTTTTAAATAAAATCAATACTTTTATTCAGCAAGGATGTGTTAAATTGATAAAGTGATAGTAAAGAAAATATATTATTAGAATATATATTAGAATTTTAACTTTTTTATTTGGAATAAATGCAGTTCTTTTTAACCTTTTATTCAAATATATTAGACAGCAGAAATGTTTTCAACACTCATAATAAATCAGAATATTAGAATGATTTCTAAATGATCATGTGATCGACTGATGTTACATGTGACACTGAAGGCTGGAGTAATGATGCTGAAAATTCAGCTTTGCGTCACAGGAATAAATTATTTTTTAAAGTATATTCAAATAAAAAACTATTATTTTAAGTTATAATAATATTTCACAATATTACTGTTTTTTCTTTTTTGATTCAACGTTGAAACAACGTCGGCTACCACGGTTGAATCAACGTTGAATTACCTTTCGATTTTGCAAATTGGATTCACAGTTGAAATCGTGACGCTGTTTCACCGTCTTACCTGCATCACGGGTGAATTATGGTCGTTCTGCAGACCTTGGATTAACGCTGAATGAGGTGTTGATTTTGAATAGTTAATCAACGTTGATGACACGATGTTGTTTCACCGTCATACCTGGCACCATGTATAAATACACACTTGTATGTTCAATTAGATCCTAGTTTGCATTTAGATCAACAGTACATGATAAAGGCTAACAATCAAATGACTGGCAGCAATGGCTTTACAATCAACTTCAATAAACTATCAAATGCTCACAACTGTAAAACAGTAGTTTTATTTTGGAAACATACTGTATAAAACAGATGAAAATAATCCCAAACTTTATGATGCAGAATATGCACGGATGTATTGATAAAAACATGTAGTAGAACAATCCAAATAGTCCAGGAAAAGATCCGTGAGAGTGATTGTGAACTTCTTTGGGATGGCACCACAAGGAGTCGTTCACTTGCAGAGCGCAAACTTCTGGAGGACACATAAGATTTAACCAGTGAGTTTAGGCATGTTCACAACGTTTCACAATAACTTTGATATTGTCAAAAATATTTAACTGAAAACTGAATGCAAAATAAATCACACAATATTTTCACTTTACAGTTCAGTAACAGTGGAGTTGGAAACAAAGTGGACAACACTATTCATTAAACATTTATTAAATGTATTCAGATGAAAGTTTACATTTCACAAATTATTCATAAGCAGTGTTTTCAGAGCCCCCAGTTACACTGTTTTAATCAGAACACTAACATTACAGTGTAGAAAAACAAGTCAAATCAAATTAAGTACATTTTTATTAAACGAAGTACAATCAAAACCTATCACAAAAGGTCAAAGCATCTCTAGCAGAAGTGACAGTGCAATGTAGCAGATGAACAATTTCTTACCAATGTTTCAAGAATAAACTGGATCCTCGATGACTCTACAAGGGGAAAGAAGAAATGGTTTACTGAAAAGTTCTTAAAAAGCAGGATTTCATTTTATACCATTTCTTTAAACCATTGGTTCTCAAACTTTCTATACCAAATACCACTTCAGAAAATATTTGTTATTAAATATTAAGTTCCACCATAATGACCAACATTAAATGTCAGCAGCGTAGTAGGCCAAACTATTCAGCTACAGCTCTACCGTTAAAAAATGAGGCAGTTTTATTCTAATAAGAATATTTATTGTTGTATATATTTATTTGTAATATTTATTTAATTTAGTGATTCACCTGCGTAACCACTAGAGAGGGTCTGACACTGAGAACCACTGCTTTAAACAATCCTCATTTTTAAATTCATTTTCATTAATTCATTAAAATTGTACCGACATTTGCACTTGCATGTTTCAGAAAACACTTTGAAACTATTATTAGAATAAAAACATATATAACACACCTAATGCATGGGATTCATATCAGGAAAATGTGGGAAAATCTCTAAAAGACAGACATTAACGCATAACTTTCCAGCAAGACAGTAGGTGAGCATCTAACTTGATCATCTGTGATAAAGCAATGCAAAATACACACACGGGTATTTATTTATCTTCTGCAGGTTACATGTCCTTTATGCTACCCATTTGTAAACTCTGGTTATACTTTACTATTTTCAAAAGATAATAAAGATAGCTATTTTCTTACCTCATTTTGCCAGTATGTTTGCAGGACCTCGCAGAACACATCTGACCCTTCTTGTGTTCACAGCTTTTGTTCTCCTTTGACATGTCACAACTCAAATTCGCTCAAAATAAAAAACAATTAACAGGCAAATATTAAATAATTCGGGACCGACTGAGTGGTCAGTTATAACGAGCAGCAGCTGAGCTCCGCCTCACTCACAGAAACACGACAATCGCGAATCATTTGAGTCAGTTCGGGAGTTCATAGCGGGATCGCGAATCATATTTGACTCAGTTCGGGAGTTCGTAGCGGGATCGCGAATCATTTCACTCAGTTCGGGAGTTCGTAGCGGGATCGCGAATCATTTCACTCAGTTCGCGAGTTCGTAGCGGGATCGCGAATCATTTGAGTCAGTTCGCGAGTTCATAGCGGGATCGCGAATCATTTGACTCAGTTCGCGAGTTCATAGCGGGATCGCGAATCATTTGAGTCATTTCGCGAGTTCGTAGCGGGATCGCGAATCATTTGAGTCAATTCGCGAGTTCATAGCGGGATCGCGAATCAATTGAGTCAGTTCGCGAGTTCATAGCGGGTTCGCGAATCATTTGAGTCAGATTCGCGAGTTCGTAGCGGGATCGCGAATCATTTGAGTCATTTCGCGAGTTCGTAGCGGGATCGCGAATCATTTGAGTCAATTCGCGAGTTCATAGCGGGATCGCGAATCAATTGAGTCAGTTCGCGAGTTCATAGCGGGATCGCGAATCATTTGAGTCAGTTTGTCCAGTGTTGGGCAGTAACGTGTTATTAGTAAAAAATTAATTAATTTTGACTGAAGTGCAGCCTAACCTGCAGCAGCAACGCATTGTAGGATTGGTGGATGCCATGTATATGTACAAAAAAAGTACAAAAAAAGCTATGTTTTTAAAATATAAACATTTTGTAATAACAATATATACTACTGATCAGTAATTTGGGGTTAGTAATTTTTTCTTTTTAAATAAAATCAATACTTTTATTCAGCAAGGATGTGTTAAATTGATAAAGTGATAGTAAAGAAAATATATTATTAGAATATATATTAGAATTTTAACTTTTTTATTTGGAATAAATGCAGTTCTTTTTAACCTTTTATTCAAATATATTAGACAGCAGAAATGTTTTCAACACTCATAATAAATCAGAATATTAGAATGATTTCTAAATGATCATGTGATCGACTGATGTTACATGTGACACTGAAGGCTGGAGTAATGATGCTGAAAATTCAGCTTTGCGTCACAGGAATAAATTATTTTTTAAAGTATATTCAAATAAAAAACTATTATTTTAAGTTATAATAATATTTCACAATATTACTGTTTTTTCTTTTTTGATTCAACGTTGAAACAACGTCGGCTACCACGGTTGAATCAACGTTGAATTACCTTTCGATTTTGCAAATTGGATTCACAGTTGAAATCGTGACGCTGTTTCACCGTCTTACCTGCATCACGGGTGAATTATGGTCGTTCTGCAGACCTTGGATTAACGCTGAATGAGGTGTTGATTTTGAATAGTTAATCAACGTTGATGACACGATGTTGTTTCACCGTCATACCTGGCACCATGTATAAATACACACTTGTATGTTCAATTAGATCCTAGTTTGCATTTAGATCAACAGTACATGATAAAGGCTAACAATCAAATGACTGGCAGCAATGGCTTTACAATCAACTTCAATAAACTATCAAATGCTCACAACTGTAAAACAGTAGTTTTATTTGGAAACATACTGTATAAAACAGATGAAAATAATCCCAAACTTTATGATGCAGAAATATGCACGGATGTATTGATAAAAACATGTAGTAGAACAATCCAAATAGTCCAGGAAAAGATCCGTGAGAGTGATTGTGAACTTCTTTGGGATGGCAACCACAAGGAGTCGTTCACTTGCAGAGCGCAAACTTCTGGAGGACACATAAGATTTAACCAGTGAGTTTAGGCATGTTCACAACGTTTCACAATAACTTTGATATTGTCAAAAATTATTTAACTGAAAACTGAAGCAAAATAAATCACACAATATTTCACTTTACAGTTCAGTAACAGTGGAGTTGGAAACAAAGTGGGACAACACTATTCATTAAACATTTATTAAATGTATTCAGATGAAAGTTTACATTTCACAAATTATTCATAAGCAGTGTTTTCAGAGCCCCCCAGTTACACTGTTTTAATCAGAACACTAACATTACAGTGTAGAAAAACAAGTCAAATCAAATTAAGTACATTTTTATTAAACGAAGTACAATCAAAACCTATCACAAAAAGGTCAAAGCATCTCTAGCAGAAGTGACAGTGCAATGTAGCAGATGAACAATTTCTTACCAATGTTTCAAGAAATAAACTGGATCCTCGATGACTCTACAAGGGAAAGAAAGAAATGGTTTACTGAAAAGTTCTTAAAAAGCCAGGATTTCATTTTATACCATTTCTTTAAACCATTGGTTCTCAAACTTTCTATACCAAATACCACTTCAGAAAATATTTGTTATTAAATATTAAGTTCCACCATAATGACCAACATTAAATTTCAGCAGCGTAGTAGGCCAAACTATTCAGCTACAGCTCTACCGTTAAAAAATGAGGCAGTTTTATTCTAATAAGAATATTTATTGTTGTATATATTTATTTGTAATATTTATTTAATTTAGTGATTCACCTGCGTAACCACTAGAGAGGGTCTGACACTGAGAACCACTGCTTTAAACAATCCTCATTTTTAAATTCATTTTCATTAATTCATTAAAATTGTACCGACATTTGCACTTGCATGTTTCAGAAAACACTTTGAAACTATTATTAGAATAAAAACATATATAACACACCTAATGCATGGGATTCATATCAGGAAAATGTGGGAAAATCTCTAAAAGACAGACATTAACGCATAACTTTCCAGCAAGACAGTAGGTGAGCATCTAACTTGATCATCTGTGATAAAGCAATGCAAAATACACACACGGTATTTATTTATCTTCTGCAGGTTACATTTCCTTTATGCTACCCATTTGTAAA